>NC_081436.1:29805291-29967791 GCF_949786415.1 Peromyscus eremicus
CTCTTGCTTGTTCGTCCCGGTAGCCTTCTTGCCTTTGGACTTCCCTCTCTGCAGCTTCCGCTGTTTCTAGATATAGGATTCTTTACATTTGTACTGGGTTGGGTGTGTTGAGCTCCCAGGATTCGTTTAACATCGCAGACAAGTCCAGGAGGTTTTCTGCCATCATTTCTTCAGAAGCTGTGTGAAGCTTTTACTTCTTGCTCAGTTTCTTATAACATAGTTCTTATTAGGTTGTACCCCTACCCCCTGCTTAGGATTATACTTTTCAGTATATTTTTCCTCTATTGTTTCTGTTGGATGATGCTTCTCTATTGTTTCTGTGGATGATCTTTAATTTTAGGTGTCTCATTTCCTTTGTTGGCTCCAAACATTCTTTGTACGATTTCCACTCTTCTAGAGTATTATTTGGGGATTTGCTTTTATGCTTGTAGCTGGAGTACAGGCATTGGTGACTGTGAGAAGAGCATGCACGGTCTCTGGTGTGGGGGGTGGCATGTCTCCTGGAGGTCTCTCAGCTCCGGGTGGTTTATTCTCTATCTTTTCTCCCCTTGTCTTCATTGTTACTACCTGGTGTATTTCTCAGCTCACTTTCCTGCTCTGATGCTTCTCCTGGCTCATCCTCATGCCTACCCCCTTTCCTGGGATGCTCTCTTATGCCTTCTTGGTCACATCCTTCTGTAAGATAGGCATCTTGAGGTGCCCCACTGTTTTGAACATGGAGTTCATAGTTTCTGGTAGCAAATTCTTTCCTGAGACCTTCTGAGTATTTGCATCTAATGCTCTGAGGTGCTGGGGTCTGGTCTGGGTCCTCAGGAAAATGTTGACATTTCTCTTTTAGTGGGTAGTCCACAGTGTCTTTGGTTTTCTTGCATTGTCCCAGGGGCCAGCTGTCCCATTTCAAAGGATTTGTGGCACTCTTTGGCTCTTTCTGTGGTCTATGCCATTCCAGAATTGAAGACTTTAACCATGGTTACTTGGCCTGATTCCATGTGCTATGCTCTGGTGAAGCCTGAGGTTCCCACCTAACTGTCATACTGGTCTCTTAATCTCTGTCCTATCGCAAATCTCCCTCCTGTGTCCCCACTAAAGGTAGGTGTGACTTTCCTGTGTTGTGTCTCCTGTGTGACTGATTGGCCAGAAGAACAGGGAGTAAGCTGGATGTGATGGATGCTGACATTATGGCTTGTAGAAACAGAGACTCCTGGACCAGAGAGTGGTACTCACCCATGTAGCCCAGTGCCTTCACAGTGCTGTCTGTGTATGGTGCTGCCCACAGGCTGGACTGGAAGGCTTCCCATTGGTCAGGCTAGGAAGTGAAGCTTCTGTGACTCTTGCTGCTGTCCCTGGCATACACCTCTGGGATCCCAGCACCTTCCTAGGGAAGGTCATCGCAGCCCTCTGAGCTCCAAGCTGCCTTTTGGGTCAGGTCAGGGCAGTGAAGGGAAGCGCAACTCACTCCCAGGTCAGAACTTGGATTTGACTCAAACTTTTTGAGTCTTGGACTCCATCCTCCCTAGCTGTGACTTAGGGATGGATTTGGTTACAGACAGTGGGAGACACAAAGTAGCTTGTGCTTATTTCTTCCTCTTCAGCATTGGAATTCATCATCTCCACGTGCCCCCCCCATAAAACAGTTCACACCACTCATCTGTTTCAAACTCTCAAAATAGCTTCCTGTCATGCTTAGAATGAAATCAATATTTTCTTATGACCTTTCCTCCGCCATTAATCTTCTGCCAATCTCTTCTCTGCTTGTTCTGTGATCACACTGTGCCTCAAAATTTTTGCATTAATTGCACATTCTCTTTGGGAGGCTTTCCTCCAAGACCTTCATAAGATTGCTTTCTTGTCATTAAAGTCCCAAATCAAACAGCGTTTCTTCAGTGAGAACCTCCTTTGCCATCAAATCTGAAGTTTTTTTTTTTTTTTTTAAACCCCTGTTGATGTTTTCCAGGAGATGCACTTAATTTCTGAAAACTATTTGTATTATAGGAGTCTCATGCCCTGCTGCATTTCATAGCCTACTTTTTACACTAGCTGTTGCCATAGTAACCAGATTTATGCAGGTGTAGCCAGAGAGTACCTTGCCTCAGCAGTGCTCAGCCTCTTGCTTTCTGGAATATTCTAAATGCCTCGCCAAGGTTGCAGGATTGGATGACCCCAGGTACCCACGGCACAGTGGTTTAACTCAGTGAAGTGTGAGATCCGGTCCTCCAGGAGAGAGCTTGTCCAGTGAGGCTAAGATTTGTTGGGAAAATGAATCATCCTCTCTGCTATGACTTGGGTGCTCGGTGATGAAGGAAAGCCCCTGCCGGGTCCCACAAGGACTCAGGAAATGTAGCCCCAGGGTGGCCAGCTCAGTTAGTTACCCCATAAAGTCCTTGGTGTGACCCAGCCTCTTCTCTTCCCTCTGTGTGCACACGGCCCCTCTCCTGGCCTCTCTTCCTTGAGTCCTGGCTCCCTGCAGGCTCTTTTCTCAGGCTCTGCCTTCGGGACGAGCCCCTGGTCTCAGACAACATTCCAAATGACTTTCAAATACATTTTCTAGACGATTTTAACTGAAACAAAGACAGATGAAGGGAACAGCAGTCCAATCTTAACATTTTGCTATATTGTATTTATATTAAATTTAATTAAAGGCAGAAAGCTAGACTGTGCAATCTCCATCTGTATTCTTCCTTCCCACTAATAAAGACTAATGTTAATAACACGATGGAGTATTTGAAAAAAGTCTTTAAAAGCGTGGTGTATGTGTTACCTCCTGTGACGTACTTTCCTGGCATCATTAACGCAGGTGTATCCGTGTGCCTTGGTTATTTTCCCATTGCTGTAATGAGACATCTTGACCAAGGCAACTTTTAGAAGGGTTTATTTGGGGCTTACAGTTCCAGAGGGTTAGTGTCTGCGTTCACCATGACGGGGAACATGGCAGCAGGCAGCGTGGCGCTCGAGCAGTAGCTGAGAGCTTGCATCTTTGTTCATAAGCACGAGCTAGATGGGAATGGTGTGGGCTTTTGAAACCTCAAGGCCCGCCCACCCTCTGTAACACACCTCCTCTAACGAGGCCACGCCTCCTAATCCTTCCTAAAGTCCTACCAGCTGGGGACCAAACATTCGAACATTTGAGCCTGTGGGAGCCATTCTCATTCAACCCACGACCACAACAGAACAAAGCAGGCTGTTCTTGCAAACTCATTTCTGACTCTGCACAGGTTTTGACCCCACCCCCACCCCACCCCACCCCCGTCTCCCCATCCCACCCCCTTACCTCTCCCCCCCCCCCCCCCCCCCCCCCGCCCCAGCCATCCTGTTCCATCCTCCTTCCTGTTGGTTTTCACCTAGTTAAAAGGAGTCTTTGGCTTCTATCAACCACATTGCAGTTAATGCTTTTGAGTGTGTCTTTGTGAGAGCCCTCTGAGTTAATACACATTGACATGGAATAGTTAGGTCTAAGTGTGTTTATACATTGCTCAAGGAGGTAACCCCCACCTTCCTTTTTTTTTTCTTTCTTTCTTTCTTTCTTTCTTTCTTTCTTTCTTTCTTTCTTTCTTTCTTTCCTTCCTTCCTTCCTTTTCTTTCTTTCTTTCTTTCTTTCTTTCTTTCTTTCTTTCTTTCTTTCTTTCTTTCTTTCTTTCTTTCCTTCTTTCCTTCCTTCTCTTTCTTTCTTTCTTTCTTTCTTTCCTTCTTTCCTTCCTTCTCTTTCTTTCCTTCCTTCCTTCCTTCCTTCTTTCTTTCTTTCTTTCTTTCTTTCTTTCTTCCTTCCTTCCTTCCTTCCTTCCTTCCTTCCTTCCTCCCTCCCTCCCTCCCTCCCTCCCTCCCTCCCTCCCTCCCTCCCTCCTTCCTTAGAAGTTGTACCAATTTAATTTATTTACACCCTACTTTTTGCTGATGTACATCTTGGCCAACTCTTGGTTCTGGACCACTTTTTAAGTATTTCCATTAAGTTGAGTGGGAAACAGTGTCTCAGGGTTTGATTTCTTGCTCTGGCTGCTAGCTTGATAGAGTGTCTGTTTACTGCCCATTGGAGTTTTTCCAGGGTTGACTGTCACTTCCCACCCTTTGCTTGATTTCTTACTGAGTCATTTCTTATTGATTTATGGGAATTCTCAATGAAATCAGAATTCTGATTCATTGTCAGTTTAATATACTGCAAATACCTTTCCACAAGGAGCTTGTCTTAGCTTTTTAATGGTTTCCATTTATACCTAAGTCCCTAACTTTAACAGGGCCAAACACGCTGTCTTTCTTTTATATTTTACATGTCATAACTCCTTTGTGATATCTCTCACTTCTCACAAGCTGTTCACTTGTTTTAAAATTTTTAATTTTTAAATAACTTTGAGGTCGTGTTGCATGACTTTCTGGACAGTTGCAAACATCTACTCACCGCAGACAGGTCACTCACGACAGAACAATGAAATGTTCCACTCAAGTCTGGCTTAGTGAGTGGAATTACTTCCAGGAACACCAGCGATGATGTAAGACCAGCTGTATCACCCAAAATCCTACCCCAGCAGTGGTGGCAGCTCATGGAAGCTGTGTCCCTAGGGCTTTTTGCACAGCTTGCCTACTGGACAGCCTTGCCTCTCAGGGTTTGTTTACTGACTACAATCTTGGGGAGAAAGTTATAGCCTTGGGAGTCTGTAACATTCTGAGTTTCCTGAGCCTTATAAGTTGGATCAGCTTCTATCCTCCCTGTAGAAGGGGTATCTGAATAAATGTTTGAATTCTGAGGAAATGGTCACACATAGCTATTTTGTAGACTTTTCAGCTCATGGTGTGAGGTAGGGATATGGTTTCCTGTGCACATAACCATGTGTCCCAGGGCTTTTCTGGAATCTTTCTCCTAGAGAGCATCGCCTCTTAGTCAGACCTCCAGTTCCCAGCTCTGGGACATGCTATGGGCTGTCTTCTATCATTTATGCTTTGGAAGATTTCTTGATGTCCAGCAGGCTCGATCTTTCCAACATTCTTTTTGTCATTGTTTTTTTGTGTGTTCTTGACACTTTTTTTTTTTTAAAGATTTATTTATTGTGTATACAATGTTCTGTCTGCATGTATCCCTGCAGGCCAGAAGAGGGCACCAGATCTCATTACAGAGGGTTGTGAGCCACCATGTGGTTGCTGGGAATTGAACTCAGGACCTCTAGAAGAGCAGTCAGTGCTCTTAACCTCTGAGCCATCTCTCCAGCCCCACTTGATACTTTTTTAAACATATATAATTTAGAATAGCACATCAGAATTTACTAAAACTAAAACTTCATTGTCCCTCTTTTTGTTAAGGTTCATTGAATTCATGTAGATTTAGAGAATCGTGACTTCTTTTAAAATATGATCTTTTAATCCTCAAGCATAAAATACCTCTTTATTCATTTGACTGCTTTACTAAATTTTCTGTAAAAACTTTAAGTAGTTTAAGTAGTTTACATAAATGTCTTACATACATTTATTATTACATTTATTTATAGATGCTTTCTGGGCTGCATTGCATTTATAAATCTATCTATCTATTTATCATCTATCTATCTATCTATCTATTTTTTTTTTTGGTTTTTCAAGACAGTGTTTCTCTGTGTAGTTTTGGTGCCTGTCCTGGATCTCGCTCTGTAGACCGGGCTGGCCTCAAACTCACAGAGATCCACCTGGCTCTGCCTCCAGAGTGCTGGGATTAAAGGCGTATGCCACCACTGCCTGGCTAAATCTATATTCTTAAATATTTGTCTTTGTAATTATCTTCAGCTAATGCATAGAAATGTCACTAATAACATGAGGCTTTATCCTGCAACCTATTTGAGTCTGTTGCTTTTAACTTCATGGGAAAGATTGCTTTAATTTTTAACCCCCTCTCCCTGTACTCTCTTCCCAGTTCAATTTTCACGAAAGCTGAGACCCTGCCTTTGTTCCTCACCTCCCTTTCTCAACTGTGTGCATGCAATAGTAGCTGACATGCAGGGGAGACTCAAACATCTGAGAAAAATCGATTGACAAATTGGGGAACACGTGGCCTCTGGCAGCTGAACTTCCTCTTCCCCATCTGCTCACCTTGGCCATAGACCTACATCTACCACTTCCGGTGCAAGTTTCTTTGCCCTCAAAAGCTCGCTCTGACTTCCCTTCTCCAGGAGAAATTTCTTAGGCTTCCCTCCTCTTCAGAAAGGTGAATCCAGAAAAGCAAACACAAAGCAAGAATTGCACAGGAATGAAAAGTAAATTGTGTGCTCCCACGGCTCATAAAGAAAATCAGCCACAGGGACGTGGAAAGACACATGAGCAAATGATATTAACGGTGGGCACAAAATGCTACCACAGTCTGGGACGGGAGTTAATTTGTGAGTAACAGATAGAAAACAAAGATCCACCAATATATCATCATGTTAACAGAAGCAATGGAAACACTGGTTCAGACGCCCCTCGCAGCCAGTGACTCAGAATAGCGAATGCAGTGACGCAGAGTCTAGCTCTGCCACGTTCCCATGCAGCTTCCTAGGTACCGTGCTCTGCAAGTGAAAACAGCCTTCTGGGCTTTAAAAAATGGCCCTCTCCCCCTTCCCCATGAATGTTTTATGAGTTTCTGTCTCTGCTGAAAGACTCTGCTATGATTAAAGATTTCATGAAGTTATGACAAAGGGAGGCCGGGTCTTCATTCCTGGAGTCTCCTTTGCCTAGGATCTAAGGGAAGAGGCTGCTTCTAGGCAGCTGTCAGAACTGAGCATGCTCCAAATGCCAATGCCCCTGGGGAAGACACCCTTGATCCCAAGCCCCAGCATCAGCCAACATAAGGATATCCTCTGAAGGCCTCTGACACCACATTGGCACTGTGTGTACCAAAGATGGTGACACTGTGTCTCCGCCTCCCTCCCTTGAGAAGCCCAATGTGCTTGGAAAGATTGCTCTGTGACACCCCTGGCCTCTGGGCAGTGTCTGCTTTTATGTGTGTATGATCCCTGGATGTGTGTCTATGTTTCCTTCTCTCAAGGAGCCTACCAACTGTGAAGGCAAACCAACTTGGGCTCTGAGTCTGGAGACTCCACCACCACCTGGTGGTCCTCTCCCCAGCCTCCCCTCCCCAGAAGTGTCAGGACACAAAGGCAAAAATCTTACAGCCCTCTCTCTGCCTTTGGCTCGGCTTTCCAAATAACCAACAGCGCCCTGCCTCCTGCTTGGGGACACACCAGTGAAGTTAGATGTCTTCCCCTAGAAGGTCATGTTTTGATTCCACACGGAGCTAAAGATGACCCTGAGAGCAGCTCTTTGTCTGTATCTCTCCCTCGCTTCCAAGACAAACGATTCATCCTGTTTCCCCAAGGCCAGCCCAGCTGCCCTCTTACTCTGCTCTTGCAGTGGCCATGGCTGTCCCTTTTAGATCAGCCAACAGGTATCGATTTCCTGTCATGGGCTTACCATGATGCCCGGTATTTGGGAAGTTATGTTAGTTTTAGGCAAAACATTCAACGGTAACGGAAACTTAACTGTAGTGATGAACACAAATGACGCACGGGCTCTTGGTACTTTTAAGGTATTTCAGCCATGTGGCTAATAAGTCTATAGGGAGGGGGCAGTGGGGGCGGGGCACTGCTGCTATAGGAGGTGCCTGGTTTTCCAGGTCCTGGCCCCAGCTCTGCCATCCACAGACAGTGGTTTGTTTCTCATCTCTGAATGGTTGCTGAGCTTCAAGGCCTCCTTCTCTTTCCAAGGAGGAAAGAAGGGGAGCTAGGGAGGCCGAAGGCTAGAAGCCTCCTCCTCCAGGCTGTTACTCGGGGTCTGAGAAGCCTGTGGCTCCTTGGTTGGGATGCTGCCATTGGGAGTACCCCTTGCTCCAGGAGCCATTGGAATTGAGGACTTTACTTCCTACCCTGCAGGAAGCAAAGGGAGGGGATGCTTTAAGTGCCGGATGTGTTAACTAGCTTACATGATCTGCCCCAGCTCTAAGGAGGAATAATTTGGAGTCCTGGAGAACAAAGCATGCAGAGAAGTCAACACAAACCCATGGGGCCTGGTTCTTCACAATCCAGCAGCCAGCCCTCTGCTCAGTCTTGGGTAGCCGAAGACTTCCTCATTTGGACATCGCCTTTATTTAATGACACTGTATACCATGTATATAGATGGTCTTAAGAGCCAGCTGCTCGCCACTTGCTGAGGCTTGGAGGACTGAGCTACTTTCCAAGGTCATTTGGTTCCTAAAGGGTTTGACAAAGTTCCAAGCACGTGCCCAGAGGCTTTGGCATTATTGTAAACCAATCATGATCACCTGCACATCGTCAGGTAGTGGGAAGTCCCTGGAGAGGAAGAAAGGGCTAAGTTGCTTCCCTTTGCCTTTGGAGAGTTCTGAACTCCCCTCCGTCTTTCCACGCAGCACCCGGCAGTGCCACCTGCTCCTCGACGTCTTCAACTCCACCGAGCACGAGCTGACAGTCTGTGCCAGGAACAACTCTGAGCTCATCTTGCATGCCAGCGAGTGCCAGCGGTAAGTGACCTGCAGGGCCAGAGGAAGGCCAGGACCCAGGTGGGCAGAGCTTTGCAATGCTGGGAAGATGCAGAGCCTCCTCCTTGCTCTCTTCTGGGCCTCTTCCCATACCAAGAAGCCCTGCCTTTCTAGTCCAATGTCTAGATGGAATGGTATTTTTATTTTTTTTAATAGCAAGATGCATGAGGCCCCAGGTTCAACAACAACAAATCAGCAGGCCTGTGGCTTAGATCTCAGCTCTCCCCTGCCATGTTTGTTCTAGATCTGTTTGCATATTCCTGTCTCTGTCTTACTTTAAAGAGTAAACTTTTCCCCCCAAATGCCTGACATTGGTATTATTAGTCAGCAGGGAAATGCAAATGCAGAAATCATAGGGAGAAGCTGCTGTGCATTCATCAGAACAGGGAGATGAAAAAGACATCAAGGGAGCTCTGGGGAGGATGCAAAGCTCCTGCAGCTCTTATGCTGGCATGGTAGAGAATCTGTAGTCACTGGGGACAAAGTCACACTTCCTTATAACACCAAACATACACTTGCCCTGTTGTTCCAACATTAGTTATTAAAAAAAATAAAATTCAGGGTGTGGGGCAGAGGAGATGGCTCAGCAGGTGATGCCTTTGCCATGTGTCTTGGTTAGGGCTTCTATTGCCATGAAGAGACACTATGGCCGCTGTAACTCTTATAAAGGGACACTTAATTGGGCCTGGCTTACAGTTTCAGAAGTTTAGTCCATTATCTTCATGGCAGCACGCAGGCAGACAAGGTGCTGGAGAAGGAGCTGAGAGTTCTACATCTTGATCCATAGGCAGCAGAAGCAACTGTGTGCCACAATGGGCATAGCTTAAGCATGGGAGACCTCAAAGCCCACCCCAATGGTGACACACTTCCTCCAACAAGGCCACACTTCCTAATAGTGCCACTCCCTATGGGGGCCATTTTCTTTCAAACCACCACACCATGTGTGAGGACTGGCACTCAGATCCCCAGGACTTATATAAAACCTGGGTGGGCTTAACAGCCTATCTGTAATTCCAGTATGTAGGAAGTAGAGATAGGGAACCCTCCTCCCCCCCACAGTCCTGCTGAGCTACCTAGCCCACCAGCTGATAAGATGAACTCCAGGTTCGGCAAGAGACTTGGCCTCAATCTATAAGATGCAGACTGATTGAAGGAAAGCACCAGACATCAATTTCTAGCCACCACCCGCCCCCCCCCCCCCCCGGTGTGTGCACCCACACACATGTGAACATGCATGCACACTCATGCATACATATCCAAAACAATAGCTAACCAAGTAAGTCAAGGACCTGGAAAGATGGCTCAATGGGTAAAATTGATAGTGTCTTCTACAAGGGGAGTGCGGTGCACCCTGCAACAAAACCACAAAATGCCCAAGAGTTTGATGGGACATGAAAGCCGCCTTATCCATGGAGCCTCTTGTGTGATGGCACCATTTCTATGAAGCCCTAGAATGAACAAAAGCAGTCTGCGCTCAGGAGAGTCTCAACGTGGGTTTCCTCTGGAGAGGTCAGGACAGGGCTTGACCCGGAAAGGGAGGAAGGTGACTTTCTATGTCTGATAGAGTAACTCGGTGGGGGTTTAGGGCTACACCGACGTCTACATCCTCTAAACCTCAGTATTTATTCACCTGAGATTAGAGTATGTCAACTGTACATCAAAAGAATACATGGAAACCAGCGTTGAGCCATGGTTAAAAATAAACACGCAAGTGAGTCTGGGCTTGGGGCAGCTGTCTGATGCTACATTGCAAATCACTGGAGATAATGGACTCTCTGAGGTCAGAGGGGGTGGATGGTGCTGAACTAGACTTAAGTGCTGCTCACTTTAAGCTTGGTAAGCCATGGAAAGAATAGTTAAGCGGCACCCCCACCCTTCCCTGCTCTTCCTCCCCAGGGTGACTGTTTGAAAGTGGTAGTACCATTCATGCCTGCACTTCCCTGCTCTTACTGTGTGTATGTGTATTCACAGCCAAGAATCATTTCGAGAATTTTTAAAAGTTCTATAAGTATTTGCCTATCATATATGTTCCTTGGAAAGTTAAAATAGGCATTGCACTTTGTAGCTAAATATAAATCCAGGCCTTTCATTTTGACTGCTATTAATATTTCATTGTGTAAATATGCCATCGCCTTCATTTCTATGCTAATTCCTCACTGTGCAGTGGCTTCCAGCCCATCCATATTTAATGTGATTGTTAATGACATGTTTTAATGTACATTAGGCCCGGAAGCCCCCTTGCAGGGCAGTTTGGGTTTTGCTTTGGAGGCTGGAGACCCAAGACTTGGGGCCATTGCTGACCTTCCTGTGAGAGGATCCTGAAGCGCTCCCAGGATCACCTTGTCCTGCCTGGGATGGGACTTGCCACCTGGATGTGGGAATGTGCTGGGGCCTCTGCACTCTTCTGGCCTATGCCAGAGGCTGAGCAAATGCCATTTCTTCAGCTTCCAGGGAGGAGGATGAACATTTCTGAAAGCTTGGGTGCTGCCTACTCCTGTCTCCCTTAATTGTGTGGTGAAACGTCTGCCATCTGTCCTGTCTCTTGGTCTGCATGTTTTCATGTAGCCCCTGATCCGAGAGAAGATAAATCTGGTCTTTTTTGTGACACCAGTATAAAACAATTTTAAGAAATTATAGATTGCTAAGCATATCCTGTGGCGAAGACTTGAATCGTTCTTGGCAACACGGACTATGTGATATTAATGACCCAAGTCGTAGATAATTGCAGTTTGGTTTTATGCTTCAGGCTTCTTCTTCTTCTTCGTGAAGCTTTTTGCTTAACTTCTCATTTCCGAGTGTTAGCTCATACCTTGTTTTATTCATTCACAAAATAGTCGTTCAACAAATATTGATACTTGGAGAAGAAACTGTGTGGTAAGCCGTGCACCACTCCAGGAATGGCAAGAGAATAAATTATGACCCACACTGACCTTGGGAGAATAAACAGAGGATGGTGGCATGTCCAGTTAGCCAGGGTCCCCTCTATGTGCTCCGAGGAGGAGTTCTGTCTTTTAATCATTTTTCTCTTCCCTCATTTTACCATGAGAGACTAATGGAAACCCAGCTACACCCTTGTTTAGATGCTGCATTCCTTACTCTCTTGTTATGGGAACCAAATACCTACTGACAAACTACTTAAGGGAGGAAGGGCTTCTTTTGGCTTGCAGTTTGAAGGTATACAGTTCATCATGGTGGGGAAAGCGGGGTGGCAGAGCATGAGACAGCTGGTCGTGTATGCTTATGGTCAGGAAGCAGAAAGCAGACAGGAAGTGAGGCTTACTCAAGGCCCTCCCACAATGGCCCACTTGTTCCAGTGAGGCTTTACCACTTGACAGTTCCGTAACCTTCTACAACAGAGAGGGACCAAGTGTTCAAACACATGAGCCTATGGGAGACATTTTGTGTTCAAACCCCAGTAAATGCTTTTCTCGGCCAAATACCCCATCTTGTTGCTCACACGCTTCTACCTCCTCATGCTGGGGCTCTTTAGTCTGTGTAGCAGTTCACTGGGTGGGCTTTTCCCCGTGGGTCATATCTTGCCTAGAGTGTCAGGGCACTGATTGGATCTCCACCTTGTCCCCTGACCTGTGGCATGAGCTGCACACAGTAGCTCAGGCTGCCTCCCATAGCACTGGATACCCCTCCTCACTCAGCTTTAAGAGATAGGCAAAGACAAGAGAAGATGCTCCCTGTGAGGAATTAACATCGTCTTTCTTAAGAAATATATAACATTGCCATCAGCAAAAATGCTATAAAATTAAGATATGATAATTATTGTGGATTTTTTTGCTTAATTATCAGACCATTAAAATTAAATTTCACAGTAACCTTCTTTAATGCATAAATATCTTTATAATGTATGGTAATAGATATTATTTCATTACATGCTTCAAGATACAGGCCTTAGTCTCACCCTCCCTCTGTCCACAGTCTTGCTAGTGTTCCCACATAGATCATTGGCTCTACAGAATCCCACAGGTTGTTACAGCTTGGGTATCTGAAATCTTCTCCATGCACATATCGACATTGTAACCTCTGGGCAGTTCTGTCTCCTGGGGTTATGCTGAGGTTACAGAGCCCTGTTTCCCTCAGCCTAGAACTGCCCAAAAATCCTGTATCTGACCCACCCCTTATTCTCATTCCTTCACTCTTGGTCCTTAAAATGCTCCAAAGAACCCCCTGAGTCATCAAAGCAATACTTTATGGAGCCCTTCTTTTGCAAGCTCTTGTTGGGCATTATCTAGAATATATGACCTTTTCTCAACCCATGTCTCCTCAGTCCCTTCTGCAATATTTCTGAGTTTCAGGTGAGGTGTTTTTATTTTGTTTTCTACATTCTTAGTTTTTCAATTTGAAAGGAGAATGGGAGAGTCCTCCAGAGAGGATATTTCTAGAAATAAAATGGTACAGGGTGTACCAGCTCAGTCTTTGAGCTGATGCAGAGAGGGTGTTTTCCATAGTGAGTCTTTGCAAAGGGCCCAGCCTGAGTCCCTGCCCATCATCCCCTCTGCCTCCCTGGGCTGCTGCCCTGGCAACTGGCAGCTGGTGGCTTTGCTGATGGGAACCCAGATCCCTCTGGAGACAGTAGGAACCCCAAGATCAGGGACAGGAAGGTCAGAGTTCAGCCTGGACAAGCAGTGGGACTGGGAGACCAGTGCCTTGGAAGACACAGCTGTTTTCTGACTCAGGTGACAGGGGAAATGGTTTTCTTTTTTCCTAAGCAGAGAAAAATAAGATGGCACCATTGGGGTTCTATATACTGCAGACCTTCGCAACCCAGATGTCCTGGCTCAGCTATTTTCCTTCTGGGCTTTTTTTTTTTCTCTGTGCTTCTTGTATGGCTTCTTCCATGGGGCCATGCCTGAAGTCTCTGTTTCACATGTGGAGGTGAGAAGGAGGGTTATGTACAGATATCTTCCCAGCTGCTCACCACCATGACAAGCAAAGTATTGCCTAGGCCTGGAATGTGTCATACATTTTCAGCCTGGTCTTGTCAAACGTAACTTAATCACTTGGGGGTAGTAAGTCACCCTGCTCTGTTGAGGTCCCAAGGATAGTTTCATAAAATATTCATGGCAATCTATGCCTCCCACCCCATTGTTTTAGACAATGAAGTCAATCCTTGACTCCTACCCAGCAGCTCATCCACCCTATATGATTGGCGGTAGGGGCTCCGTGAGTGGGAACGAATGAGGCTGATTTTCAGAACCCCTTTCACTATGCTGCCACAGAAGTCTGCAGCCCACCGTGGTTGATAAAGGCCCATTGGAAGACCTGTTTCCTTTCTGTGGAGACCATAGGATCAAGCTTTTGCTTAGGTCAGTAGATGTTATGAGGGCCTCATCTGCCAGGCTTCTTCCTCCTCCCTTATATGGGGACCAGACATTCTCTCCTCACCTACTGGGAATGAGAAACCACCAAGGTTGTTTACCAAAAGGAATTTAAAATCCAGAGTGGAGAGCAAGTCAACAGCCCATGCTGCAATGTCCAGGTATGACAGGAACGGTACCGAGTGAAGAGCCAAGCAAGGGTCAGTGTCTTCGTTAGGGTTTTCATTACTGTGAAGAGACACCATGACCACAGCAACTCTTACAAAGAAAACATTTAATGGGGATGGCTTGCTTATAGTTCCAGAGATTGAGTTCATTATCATCATGGCGGGGAGCATGGCGGCATGCAGGCAGATGTGATGCTGGGGTTGAGAGTCCTACATCTTGACTCAGAGGCAACAGGAAGTCAATTGACTGTCACACTGAGTGAAGCTTGAGAAAAGAGACCTCAAAGCCCACCTTCATAATGACACACTTCCTCCGACAAGGCCACACCTCCTAATAGTGCCACTCCCTTTGGGGACCATTTTTTTTCAAACCACTATAGCTGGTAAATACAGAAAAGCATAGGAAGGATCCTGCCTGGAGATGAGGCCCATGTGACTGATGTACCTGCAGGAATCACACACAGGCATAGTATCCCCAGGGAGTCAAGGGAAGCCCCGTATTCCAGCCCCTCCTTCTAGGGACATGTGCGAATGTCCCACCTGTCCATTCCCTAGCTGGCCCCTCTAGGTGCTTGGGCCAGGTGTGGCTGGCAACTGTGGATCTAGCTCAGTTCTGCCGAACTCTGGTCCTTCTCGGGGTCTTTTCTCCTCTTTGGCTCCCAGATCCTTATCCTTGTCCCCGTCCGATGGGTAAGCCAAGCCCAACTTGGCAGGAGCTCTTCAAGGGGAGTGTGTGGTCTTTTACCAGCAGATAACTTAGAAGAGAGGATATGCAGTCCTGGTGTGGTGTTACCTTTGTTATTGTATTCTGGGTTTATCCCCAAAATGTCCAAGCACTGTTCCTGGAGCCACAGTACTCCAGGAGGTCTGGAAGCCAGGTTCATATTCGTCTCCCAGGGGATTGGAAGCTGACTTTTACTGAGGCCTGACTGGAATCTCTGAAGTGAAACACATCCTCACCTCTGGACTATCAGATGCCTCTGCCTATTGGTTAAGAAAGGTCCTTGCCTTATCTTGTAGAAAAAAAATAGTACTCCCCCAACTAATCAGGGATGTGGGTGGCAGTGTGAGCTCTTCTGGTTCTTGGTCATGACCTTGGCTAGCCCTCTGCCTTTCTGATGTTCAGCTCCACGAGCATCCAATGGGCCATAATAATCCAGATGTACCTGTCTCAGGCATCTTCCTGCAAGTGCCAAAATAAGAGGGAGTTGCTGATCACCACACAATATTGACACATGAGCCACCATTATGTAGTCTCACCCTTAAAAGCTTTATCATGGAGCTGGAGGTACAGCTCAGTTGGTAGAATGCTTCCACAGCACGCACGCACAGTACTCTGGGTTCGATCCCTAGCACACCATGAACCAGGAGTGATGGTGGACACTTGGAATCCCAACACTCAGAAGGTAGAGGTAGGTAGATTACAAGTCCACGGCCATTTTTAGCTACATATTGAGTCTGAGGCCAGTCTGAGATAGAGGAGGCCCTGTCTCAAAAGTAAAGTAAAAGCCACAACCCCAAAACCACCTGCATTGTGGAGGCTTCAGATGTGTACCCAAGAGAAGCGCACAAGTGGTTCAGCCTATGCTGAACCAGTATGTGCTTGTCACCTGCTTCTGCACATAGTACGCTCAGTGATTTTCCATTTCTCTTCCACTCACTTCCCTCCATCCTGTTTTATCTGTGAACATTTTTATATATAACTATAACATGAGTGGGTACAGTGTCATGCTTTCCAACGAACGTTTCCTCATTATCATTGAATACATTGTCATTTGAAATTTTCAGCTGCCTCAATGTGGTGCTTTATGACATTGTTTTTAAAAAATCAAAATTCAAGAAATGGACATCTCTCCAATCCGTTTTTAACCTGCATGTTTCCTGTTTGTCTCTTTTGAGTTTTTCATTGAGGAGGACAATCCCATAGCTGGGAGCTTTGCCAGCTGTGGCCCTTGCAGGGTACTAAGCTTGTTCCTTGGGCTTTTTTTTTTCTTTGTTCCTCCCTAAGGTAATAGCAGCTTCTAGCTCAGTCCGGTTTGTGATCTTTTCATAGGTCCTATATGACTGCTCGAAGGTATCAGCATACTGGTCACGCCTGTCTCTGTTTTCTCCTCACACAGCTTTTTTTCTGTATAGTACTAGTGACTTCATTTGCACTGGGCTGAGTCGTAGCCCAATCCATAGTGTGTGTTCGCCCAGGTTGTGTCCTGAGTCAGTTCCATGGCCAGCAGCATCCCTGATGTCATCTTGTTCTGCTGCTGTGTCTGGGCTTGTGTGACCTGGAGGAAAGGGCACTTTTGTTTACATGGATGCTTTCGTTGGTTTGCATCAGGTGGTACAGGGGCACCCTCTGAGATCTTCATGCTCTCAGATGTCACTTGCTCCTGTGACGTTTGGGGAGAGCCATTAGAAAGCAGTGTGCTGTGTAGAACAACAGCTCCTGGTGTGGAGTTGTGGGCTCACCCCACCTCAGAGCTACATAGATAGCGGTGGCATGTACACTTGGGCATTTTTTTTTCCATCATACACAGTGCCCTTCAGAGCAGGAATGGGTCTCAGGTCCTACAGTGTACTGGAGAGGGAAGGAAGGGAGTAAGGATACTCATGGAATCTTAGAGTTGGAATGGTCCAAACCTGCACTTGCTAGTACTACTCAGGAGCTTGCCTGTGTCCATAGGGCAGAAGCCAGCCTCTGCCTGGTTCTCTGGGGGAATTCATCTCCTGGAAGACATGCTGGGGTTTGTTGCAGACTGTTTATGGCCCAGAAAAATCGCTGTGTGTTTCCTTGGCTGGTGGCTTACACAACATTTTTCACATCATGAAAGAAATACTTCATAGTTGCAAACTGGCTGGGAAGTTGGATAACAAGGCAGTGTCACCGAGCAAAGTGCTCGCCTATCCGGACGGTTGGTGACAGAACCAAAGCGAAATGAGGCTGACGTAATGGAGTCACTTCATTTGTGTTAGTTCCGAAAGTCTCCAAGAAGTTACATTAACTCAGAAGACCTATTAGCCACTGGAACCTGCCCAAGATAGAAGCAGTAAAGCCAGCTGCGTGCGAGGCAAGCTTACTTTGGCTTCCAGAGCTTAGTGCTCTGTGCCTGCCGGCACTGGAGCAGGCCCGCCCCACAACTGTCTGTACCGGCCACTTGCTGCCTCCTTGGTACTCAGTACGTCCACATTTTATAGCTTGCCAGTGTTACCGGAAGCCTTCAGATCCATCCTGCCTCCTCTGCAACCCTTTACACAGCACCCCTGATGACTCCCGAGGAAACTGAGGCTCAGTGAGATGAAGTGTGGGTCCCGTTGGCACCGCAGGCCTGTGTTTACACCCACTCCTGCAGAGAGCCCTGTTGGACTTGCTCACTTGTGAGTTGGGGTCCCCCCAGGAGCCAGGCCCTGTGTTAGGCACCCAATATATGGGTGTTGAGAATACCGTGGCTCTGAGATGAGCCTGGGAACTGGGATCACCAGGAAAGGGGCACACATGCTATGTGGGAGGTGTCTTACTATACACCTCTCTGCCTTCCTGGGCCATGTTGCTGAGCTGTAGAGCAGGCCTCAGGCCAGCCTGGGGGGTGCTTCACTAGGCCTCCATGTTGCTAGTAGCTGTACTGGACATGTGCTGTGCACATGCATCCAGAGGTAGGCAGGGGTATTTATACACATTACACATGCACATAAGCAATGAAATGTCCCTCTTCCTGGCTCATGCTTTGTCCCAGTGCAGTACTACCACTGATATAATCTCTGTTTAAGAACTCTCAGAAGGAGTGATGAGCCCAGAGCTCCAGAGTGCTGCCTAGAGTCCTGTTCCCACTATGCACACTATGCTTCTGACTTCCTGAATACCTGTGATACCTGTGAAGTGAGGATGAAGAAGCATGCATCTTGTAGGGCTGATGGGGCAGGTGTTCCGCATCTAACACAGAGCCTGTGTAGAGTTTGGGAGAGCATCCCTAAGCGGTGGTCACTTCCTGCCTTGGATCACTGTCTTAGAGCATGTCCTCGTGTTGGCAGTTCAGAAGAAAAGAAAGGGAAACCTAGCCGATGAGGTTTGGTAGTTCCCGCTCTGAGCAGAGGTGACTGTGTGTCCATGTTATTCAGCAAATGTCTGCTGAGTCCTGCTGTCCTCCTGGCCCTGTTCTGCTGGATTTCAGGGTCACCTGAGCTCCAAGGAAGACCGGAGTTGGTGTGTACACCCTACCCTGGGCATACCTGCATTTAGGGCTTATTAGGGAGCAACAGACACATCTTGATAAAATGAGCGGGCAGCCTTGTGGCAAAGGCAGCGGATGTCTTGGTGTCACATTTAAACAGAGCACATGCTGGAACCCTTGTGTGTGTGTGTGTGTGTGTGTGTGTGTGTGTGTGTGTGTGTGTGTAAAAGGCAAAGCCAACGTGGGTATTGTTCACCTCTTTCCCACCACTGTTTCTGGTTAGTGTTCCATAGCAGAAGGAAAAAAAAATGAAGGAGCCATGCTGAGTGATGCAGTGTGATACTGTAGGGTTGGTTATGTGTGTGTGATTTCTCTCTGGAGTTCTCTACTCAGACCCACCTGCCTCCTTTGCTCCTGGTCCTTTAGGTGCCTTCAAATTCTCACTTCCCTGTGACATGTGTTCTTGTGGCACCTTACTTGTGCCTCCTGCACTGGTCATATGGGATTATCAGTGTTCTGAGTATCCATGTCTCTATGAGAGCCGCCTTTGGCAGGGGCCCATCATCCTCATCTTTACTTAGGTCTCCAACTGTTTTTATGGGCCAGTGTTCTGATAGGGATCCTGTGTTCTTCATCTCTGCTGGTGCCTTAGCCTGGTGCCCAGGCGAGTCGGAAGGGAATGGAATGGAAAAGAACACTGATCTGTGTCATTTAGTTCAGGGAAGGTCATTTTGGAGGAACAAATAGCTCAGGGGGATTGGGGTGGGGTCATTGACTTACATTTGTTTCTCATTGCAGTTCCGTGGCCCTCACAGTTGGCTTTTTCACTCTGTTGTGTTTTGTTTTCATTCCATGCCCATGTTCCTTGTGAGACAAGCAAGGTCTAAAGAAGAGGAAGATGGGAAAGAGGAGGACCATGTGGGTTCCTGAGCAAGCCGCCTAGAGTGGCTTCTGGCACAACCAGGCTTGTCAGATGGTGAAAACAAGTCAAGAGCAAAGGTGGTTACCCTGTACACAGGGACACTGAGTGCTGGGCATTCCTGCATTCGGCTTGCTGTGTCCACAAAGGAAGCACACCTTGTCTCTTATCACCTGGTCTCCAGGGTTAATTTTCCTGCCGCCTTTAAAAGATGCTTGGATTTTTCCTTTCCTATGTCACTGTGTGGACTCTTCTCCTTTGTGTCGCTTGCTTTTTGTTGGGACACTTTAATGGAGTAATTATTGTATGCTAGGTAGTGTGTCATGTGTAGAGCTGTGAAAATCACACAGAACTAACCCTGGACACTGGTTGTGACGCGTGAACATGCCCACTGCCGCTTGGTGGGTAAACAGGACTCTTGATACTGAATGAGATTTTTATTGAGCACATAGTAGACTCATCCAGCCATAGCTAGTACAAAACAAAACAAAACAAAACAAAACA
The DNA here is from genome assembly GCF_949786415.1 of Peromyscus eremicus. Lineage (NCBI taxonomy): Eukaryota > Metazoa > Chordata > Mammalia > Rodentia > Cricetidae > Peromyscus > Peromyscus eremicus. The sequence goes on from NC_081436.1 coordinate 29,824,854, forward strand.
AAACAAAAAAAAAACAACAAAAAAAAACCAACTCAGTCTGCTCTCAAGATGTTACAGAACCAGAAATGGACTGACATTATAGACACCCAGTATATGCTAGACCTGTTCTCCCTGCCACCCAGAAGGACAGGCTGAGAAAGTAAAAACCAAACACCCATACACAATAGGCTGTTCTTCAAGAGCTATTGCAGGCCGAGTCCCATACATACAAATCCTTCACTGTTGCAGAAACAAATGTGTCCAATGGGAGCAGAGGACAGGCCTCGTTAGGAAGGTATAAGGGAGCTCAGATATCTAGGGGACATCCCTCTTCTTGTCAGACTGAGGTGTTTTGGGGCTGAGGCATCCTGTGTTCCCCATTGTGATGCCTCAGAAACCTGGCCAGCTAGCATTTAATGCAGACCATGTGGTATCTAGTCTCTTTTCTGTGGTCACAAGATATAATGACCTGTGTCCAGCTACCTACCCTCTAGGACAGTGGTTCTTAGCCTGTGGATGCCTCAATCAGATATCCTGCATATCAGATATTTACAACAGTAGCAAAATTACAGTTATGAAGTAGCAACAAAATAATTTTATGGTCGAGGGTCACCACAGCATGAGGCACTGTATTAAAGGGTCGCAGCATTAGGAAGGTTGAGGACCACTGCTCTAGGAGAGGTGATCAAGTCAGGTTCCTTCTTTATGCCCTTGAGTCCTGCCTCTAAGCAGTAGCTGGGCGTAGGTATTTGGCACTCTTGGCCAGAATGCTCTTCTTGACTTTGTAGAGGCGTTCACTGCGGAATGGGGGTGTTCCTTCAAAACTAATAGGTCCCAGGGCTTTCCCCCTCCCAAAGTACATGGGGATGTATGCTGCACAGGCTCCAAGGTGTCAGCCTGCTTTGCTTCTTTGCTGTGCGACAGCAATTATACTAAAGGATATTATTTTGTCTCTCATTAGTCATCCCTTGCAAGCCTGTTCCACATGCAGTGCACAGCTTGCTCTCTATGACTAAAAGGTAATTGTATTGTTTGCTTGCTCTCAGTGTTTGGGAGGCCTCTGGAACAGAGAAGCAGAGTTCATGGCTGATGAATGCTAATGGACAGTCTGATGGGGGAGATGCTAGTGAGCGGTGTCAGCTGTGGGCTGCTGGAGACCAGGGGTGAAGCTTTCACCTTGGAAACCTTTCTTTGTTCTGGGTCCAGCCTTTTCTGCTCCACGGCATCTCAGAGCCACCTGTCAGCTACAGTTCTGCAGCACCTTGCCCTGAGATTCCTTCTAACCATACCTGAACTAGGCATGCAGGTTGAGGCTGTAGAGAGGAGGCCAGTGGGATGGGTGAGCCATGGAACTGCTAAGTTCTTGGGATCTACCTTGGCATCTACTTGGACAAAGACAAGTTTTCATGGGCCCCGAGTGTGGGGAGCTAATGCCTCTGAGAGGAGAACCAGGCCATCAATGCACATTCTAGAATGTACATGGGTTGTGATTACTTTCTCTACTGAATGGTCATGTCTAAACATGCATGACACTAAGCTAGGAGCTCAGGTCTGCCCCTGAATGAACCATCTTTCTTGCCTGGTGGCTAGAAGTAGTCCCCAGGCTAGGGGATTAGCACAGACCAGGACACAGAGGGTTACAGCTGCCTGGATGATGTAGAATTGACACAGCCAGGAGCCAGGGACAGCTTGGCACATCCCCTGCCCTGCAGAGTCTGTGTCAGCATTTTCTGTGGGATAAATGAACTGCACTTTGGTTCATCTTTACGCAGCATCCTTTCCTGCCTTCAATGACTGATCCTCTCAAGAGCGGGCATTAGTAACGGGGGTCAGAGGCCCTTGATAGAAATGTTCAGTATTTTAGGGAAATTAAAAATGTACCCTCTATCAAAAATTGCTTCTCCCCAAGTTTATTGAGTGCACCAGGTTATACAGTGGTGCCATATCATCTGGCCTGATTGAATTTCTTAATGTTTTCTTAAGAAACTGTCCATGCATCCTTTTGGATATGCAGCTGTGCACATTTGTAGCACGTTTCTCAAGTGTGCTTCTGACGTCCACTAAACTGAGGGATCCCACAATCACAGGGGCCTTGGAGCTGTTTCTCCATGAGGGCCTTGAGGAAGGTGGAAGAGCTGGCTGCAACATGGCTTGGGGATTCCTCAGTCAGGACTATTGCATCTTCTCCAAGGCGCTCTCTCTTTTTGTCTCTCTCTTGTTTCCCTCCATCTCTGTCTCTGTGTGTATGTTTGTGTGTATGGGGGGGATGTCATGAACCAGGCTCTCTGATACTATGGTAGAATCAGATGTGAACTAGTCCCATGTACCATGCATGTGTAGTGTACCACATCTGCTTGTCTTGAGAATTTCTTTCCTGTTCCTGGCACTACTCCAGATAAGCTTCCCCACTGGGGACTTTGATGGCCTCCAGAGATGGTGCCTCCTTCTGTGTCCTCCATGTCCCATACCTCTCCTGTCACTCTTCCCTCATGCTCTTGTCAGTCATCCATGTGTGTCTTCTTTTCTCTTTTCTTAGTTCCAGATGTTGGGGCAAATGGTTAACAAGTGTGGGAGGCACAGTAATGCTGTCGACTCCCAAGGTGCACACACTGTAATCTCAGAACCCTTGGCTCTGCTGCTTCTGTGGCAGAGTGGATTTTGCAGGTGTATCAAATGAAGGATGCCGAGATGCAGTGGGAACCCTAGATTATCCGGGCATGCCCAAACTGACCACAGGGGCCCTCATGAGGGAAAGAGAGGACATAGGGTGGACATAGAGAGATATGCATGAAGAAGCATGAGGACTGGACACTCAACCCAAGAATGTGGATGGCTCCTAGCAGCTGTAGAGCTAAGAAAGCAAATCTTTGCCCAAGAGTATACAGAAGAAACACCATCTTCTGGGCTCCTTTGCAGACCTCTGGGGCTATAAGATGATATATGTATACATGATTTTAAGTCATTAAGCTGGTAGTCATTTTTTAATAGCCATAACTAAGAGGGAGAGGGTGTGCAGTACATCAGGGAATACCTGGAAACACCAGGGAGGGCTCTGTTCTGCTCACATACCTCTCAGAGGTCCGTCCTGGCCTCTTGCTCTCACTCAGCCTGGTACCCTCATTTTCCAAGCATGGATAACTACCCTGCCCCCGAAACCTAAGAGCAGCTGACTGATGAGGTTTAGAGAAGAGATGACACTTGGTGCCACAACAACAGGGACTTAAAGCATGAGTTTTTGTCACGCTAATGTGCTGTCTATTGTTCAGATCCACTTGGGCTGAAATCTGGTATCCAAACCTCCATGTTCAGACTCCAAACCTCCATGTTCAGACTCCTTCTGTGTTCCTTCTGCTGTTACTGGTTCTCTGTTCAGTCTGGAGTCTCAGTCTTAGCACTCAATCTTAGGACCACAGTAGTGCACATTTGCAGATGCAGATGTGTGGGTCGCCCACTCCCAGCATGCCCAGGGAGCAGAAGTGAGGTGAAGCCTCTGCCTTCATGCCTTCCCTCACACCCAGTCTAGTTTCTTCCTGATGATGGTATTTAATCTTCACAGGTGACCCTTGCAATGGTATATACCATTAGCACCTTATAGACAGGGACATAGAAGCTTCTAGATGCCAAGCTTCCCCCGTCCCCACTCTGAAACAGAGAGCTGCTGCTAACTCTAGCCTGAGTCTGCTGGTATAAACTCTTGGGGTCCCCAGCTCACTTGTGTGCTCATAGTGATGGATGCATTCCTATGTTTTGGGGTAGCATGAATAGAAACTGGGTTTTCTGAACCCAATGATCTCAGGTAACTTAAATATCATTGTCTTAAATCATAAGGAAGTGGTTTTTCTGCCCCATAATACTTGTACTGGGCATATGGGATCACCTTGTTATTAGAGCACATATCACTCCAGGTGTGACAGGCAGCAACAGAAGTTGGAAAAAGACAGTAGCCTGTCTGTTGTAGTATTTCCTTATGTAGCTGTTCATTCTTCAGCAGTGCGTCCTGAGGCCACCACTCTGGTGCTGGGAACTCTGTTCCTTGTGCTTATGCACATTCCTGGTGGATGCTCATCCAGTCACATAGCACCTGGAGATGGAAGATGCTTGGAGGATGATATAGGAGCAGGGAGTGTTGCCCAGGCCCACAGTATAGTATTCATTCAGCACCATCCGAACAGCAGGAGTTTGTGTGGAAGTGCTGATGCTGTCTGACAAGTATAATTTAAGTACTGGGTTCAGAAATGGGGCTTCTACAGATGCAGAGATCCACAACCCAGCACCAGGCCGAGCTCCGGGAGTCCAGTCGAAGAGAGAGAAGAGTGACTGTATGAGCAAGGGCAGTAAAGATCATGATGGGGAATTGGGCGGTGGTGGTGCACGCCTTTAATCCCAGCACTCGGGAGGCAGAGCCAGGCGGATCTCTGTGAGTTCAAGGCCAGCCTGGGCTACAGAGCAAGATCCAGGAAAGGCGCCAAAGCTACACAGAGAAACCCTGTCTCGGAAAAAACAAAAAACAAAAAACAAACAAACAAATAAACAAAAAGGTCATGATAGGAAAATCTACAGAGACAACTGAACCAAGCTCATAGGAACTCACGAACTTTAGACTGAGAGCTGTGGAACCTGCGTGGGACCAGACTAGACCCTCTGCATACGGGAGACAGTCGTGTAGCTGGATCTGCTTGAGGGGTCCCTGGCAGTGTGATCAGGATCTATCCCTGATGCATGAGCCGGCTTTCTGGATTCCATTACCTGTGATCAGACACCTTGTTCACCCTTGATGCAGTGGTGAGGGCCTTGGTTCTGCCTCAACTGAATGTACCAGGCTTAGCTGACCCCCATGGGAGAACTTACCCTGTTGGAGGAGGGGATGAGGGGTAGGGTGGGGGTGGGGGAGCAGGAGGAGGGATGAGAGGGGGATCTGTGGTTGGTATGTAAAATGAATAAAATAATAATAATAATAATAATAATAATAATAATAATAATAATAAAGAAATGGGGTTTCTAGCCCTGATCCTAGCTTCAGGGTCTGCACACTTCCTTTACCTCATGGCTACTGGGCCTGCCATCTGCTCTTGGTGACTGGACATGGGGCCAAATGAAGGCAACTTTGAGGACCTTGTTTAGGGCTCACTCCTTCTTTGTCTCTAGGTGAATGTGGTCCGTGGATGTCCAGGAGACTTGGAAAGGAGGTGGATGCCTCCTTTAACTGAGGGTGAGGCAATGCATTCTCTCCAGGGCTTCAGGACACCTCAGCCCCCTTCCCTTTCAATTCTCTACATGGTTGCCTAGTCTCCCATGTGGATAAAAACACCTTCTTTCCTCACCACAAGGCCACCCAGCCCCATCCAACCTATATAGTGTTGAAGGCTTGGCGCTAGAGAGCCGTTCCCTCCTGGGACTCAGTCCTCATGAAACTATTTGAAACCTCAGACCAAGTCCTGGACACCAGGATGCTCGTCTCTACATTATTTTTAATACAGAAACAACCAAAATGTCTGACAGTGGGGCATGATTAGTAAATGGTGGTCCATTTGTATAGTTGACTTTTAGGCAGCTATCAAGAAATTGTGCTTTTACAGAATTTGTACTGTTGAGCTGTGTGTCCTCCTGGCTTCTGGGCATTGCAGCAGACCTTCTGTTCTGTTACTGCCTCACTCTTCTCACACCTCCAGCAGTAGATGTCACACATATTCCCACAGAGCAATAGTTTCAACCTGTGGGTCATGACCCCTTTGGGGTTGCATATTAGATATTTACATTATGATTTATAACTACAAAATTACAGTTATGAAGTAACAACAAAAATAATTTTATGGTTGTGGGTCACCACAGCATGGGGAACTGTAGTTGTGTGTGTGTGTGTGTGTGTGTGTGTGTGTGTGTGTGTTTACTCTTAGCTCTTTGGGGACTTGCCACCCAGCTCCCAAATAAATCACATGAAGGCTTATTCTTATTTATGAATGCCCAGCCTTAGCTTGGCTTGTTTCTAGCCAGCTTTTCTTAACTTAAATTATCCCATCTACGTTTTGCCTCTGGGCTTTTATTTTTCTCTATTTTATATACCTTTCTTGACTTCTTACTCCATTGTTGGTTGTCTAGCTGGGTAGATGGCCCCTGATGTCCTCCTCAATTCTCTTCCCTGATTTCTCCCCCTATTTCTTCTCTCTGCCTGCCAGCCCCACTTATCCTTTCTCCTGCCTACCTATTGGCTGTTCAGCTCTTTATTAGACGAATCAGGTGTTTTAGACAGGCACAGTAACACAGCTTCACAGAGTTAAACAAATGCAACAAAAAAGAATGCAACACATCTTCACATTGTTAAACAAATGGTCCACAGCATAAATGGATGTAACATTTCTTCAACTAATATTCCACAGCAGGGACCTGTATTAAAGGGTCATAGCATTGGGAAGGTTGAGAACCATTGCCACAGAGGCTGAGGGAACTTCTGCTTGTTTCCCAGAATTGGGACCACAGGGGAGCACCCATGTTAAGACCCAGCTTCAGGCTCTTCTTTGAACGTAAGTGTTTACAGATTAGTACATGGAATAGGCGGTATGTAAAATAGCATTTGGAGTAAGATACCAGCCCCATAAAAATGAGCTGACATGAGTAATGGAGGTGCCTATGAATGTGGCTGGAAGAATGTAAGGCTGCAGGCATGGGGGTGGGGTATCACGGGTAAATGTTTCTTTTAGTGTTTTCAGCATGTGTACCACCCAGGAGGCTTTATGGCTTGACACAGATACAAGTTACGTCGTGTTACCAAGCTGTGTTTTGTTTTTAAAGCACCACCATAGTCTTTTATCCATCGTCATGGTCTGGTGTATGTTTGGTTTGCTGGCTTTGTCTGGGACAGGTGTGAACCTGACTCTTGCCCATTTCAATTTGGTTTTCACCACCAGCCAAGGCACCTTCAGTGTTGCCTGGGCTCCAGGGGCACCCACTGGACAGTTAGTCCTCTGCTGGTGTCCTTTGGACATGAGGATTGCAGAGTACTCATTGTGGGTCCTGGAGTGAAACCAAACCTGTGCAGAGAAGCTCCTTGGAGACTGCTGCTCACCCCCATGCTGGCCATCCTGTGTCTTTGCTGAGCTTGTCCCCCATGACAGCTTTGGAGTTTTCACTCACGCATGTCTGCTCAGTGCTGGGCCCTTCTCGGCTCCCCAGATGACGCTTAAGGATGTCTGTACCTGGCTCCATAGGGCAAGATCGTGTTTGGGGTCACTCTTGTCATTGACATTACTCTGGCTCTATGTACTCACTCAATTTTTTGAGGTAAGGTTTCATAATGTATCTCAGGCTGGCCTAGAACTCCGGAAGTCTCCTAGTGCTGATATACTACCAGCTGCCTGTACATGGCAGCCTGTGTCAGCTGGTGAGCACTCCGCCTTGCTTCTCTCTGCTCCTGGTTCCTGCCAGACCAGCCTGCAGGGCATCTCTGCTTCTGCTCTTCTGCTCAACATTACTCCTAAATTTAGTGCCCATGGTGCCTGGCACTGTCGTAGGCTGTCCTCTGGAGCTGGCCCTGTTTTATTCCTAGGATCTGCTGGGTCCCAGCAGTCACTCTCCTGTTGTATGTCTCCTGTTGACTCCCACCTTTGACTGACTCCCGAATTTGTGTTCTTTCTGAAACACACCCCATCTGTTTGCTCGCATTTATCTGAAAACAGGAATAACTCCTATGCCTGGGTGTCAAAGGTGGCGTGTTATCCACTGGACGAATCTTTGGAGACTACCTCTGAAGTTGAGCATTAGCTCCCTCACCCCCCAGAACAGTCTGTTTCCCCAGGCTATCTCTGTCCTGGGAGGCCTCGAAGACAGTTACTTCCATGTGTCCTTGATCATGGCACCTTCTACACCATGCTGTTTCCATGGCAACTTTCACAGCCCAGGCTGGTCCAAGTTTCTGTGGACAAAAGCAGTTGTTGCTTTTGGGACTAATCAGAGTTAAGCTATTTTTAGCTCTTGTGAGGAACATCTTCTGTCTTTGGAATATCACAGGATAAGCTGCATCTTTGGAGTGTAAAGTGCTCCATGTACAATAAGTTTACCCTCTTCTATCCAAAGCTGTGGTACACTTCAGAAAGCCTCTTGTCCACCCAGCTTTGTATGCTCTCACTCTCAGGTCCTGGAGCCCCACACAGCTGCTTAGAAGAGATGTTGGGTCTTTCTTTAGTGAATTGTCATTTCTCCTGAGCTGGTCCATGATGCTCTCTTCCAGGATAGGCAGAGGAGGACAGAGGATGTAGGGCCAGCTAAAGACTCACAGTGAGACTATGCAGAGGCAGGGGCTGGTCTCATGCCAAGGCTACCAAAGGGACTGTGCCCATGAATGAAGTTTCTAGAGATTTGGCCAGCCTGTTTTTTTTTCCAGTTTGTAAGATGTTGGGGGTCACCATGGTACCTTAGGGTTCTACTCCAGCCCTGTGCCTGGTAGCCAAGGTCAGCTGGGCACAGAAGGGCTTGAATGATATCTAAATTTCCATCCTAAAGATGGCTATAGATTGAGAGTTCTGTCTGCTTTCTCCTCTGTTGTTCTTATGACCTTGGGGAGAACGACCTTCTCTTGGGTAGCAGAGTCCCCTGCCCTAATCAGACCAGCTATTTTCTCATTAGGGTATGCAGAAGCCCCCTAACCCAGAACATGCTCCAGGCTCACCCGATCTCCCAGCAGCACCTCACACGTACTGTACTGTCCTGCTGTCCACACAGCCTGATGGATGGAGTACAATCTACCAGTTGTATCTCTGTGAATGTCTGCACTAGCCCCTCAACTCTTTTTTTTAATTAAATTTTTTTTATTCATTTTACATACCAATTAAAAATCCCCATCATCCCTCCTTCCACCCCTCCAGCATCCCCCTCCCAACACACTCCCCATTCCCTCCTATAAGAAGGTAAGGCCTCCCATGGGGAGGTACATTTAGTAGAGGCAGTCCAAGCCCCTTCCCCTGCCTCGAGGTTGTGTAAGGTGTCCAACCATAGGTAGTGGGCTCCAAAAAGCCTGCTTATGCACCAGGGATGGATTCTGATCCTACTGCCAGGGGGGCCCTTAAGCAGATAAAGCTACACAACTATCTCTCTATGCAGAGGGCCTAGTCCAGTCCCATGCAGGCTCCACAGCTGTTGATCTAAATTCCATGAGTTCCCACTAGTTTGGTTTGGTTGTCTCTGTAGGTTAGGTTTCCCCATCATGATCTTGATGCCCTTGCTTATAGAATCTCTCTTCTCTCTCTTTGACTGGACTCCTGGAGCTCAGCCTGGTGTTTGGCTGTGGATCTCTGTATCTGCTTCCATCAGTTACTGGAGAAAGGGTCTATTATGACAGTTAGGGTATTCACTGATCTGATTACTGGGGTAAGCTAGTTCAGGCACCCTCTCCACTATTGCCAATAGTCTAAACTGGGGTCATCCTTGGGGATTCCTGGGAACTTCCCTAGCACCCGGTTTCTCCCTATTCCCATGATATCTCCCTCTATCATGGTATCTCTTTCATTGCTTTCCCACTCCATCCCTGTTCCAGCTCAACCATCCCATTCCCTTTTGCTCTTATCTCCCATCCCCTACCCTCCATTTCCCACCCCTCAGCCCCTCAGCTCTTAGAGGAGACTTCAATCATCTCATACTTCTGGCCCCATCTTGGTCCAGATTACTCGGTGCCCTGTCCCTTCCTTCTTCCCCTTCAAAGCCCGGTCTCAGTTCCTGGCCACTAAACTCAGCCCTCTCTTTCAGCTGGCTCTCCTCTTTGACACATGTCACAAGCATTAGGCTCAGGAGTAGAACAGGCCATCCCGGGTCACAGAGTCCTTTGTTCTTTGTCCACAGAAAGGACCCATCTTAATCTTAGACAATTTCCATGATGTCCTCACTGTGCCTGGGCTTACAGGGAGGATGGAGAAGATGTAAGTGGGTCAGAAATCCATCCCCAGGTTGAGGAGACCCTTAGAAAGAGATGGAGACAGGTATTTGAGCAACAGTGTCCCTGCGGAGTGAAAGAGGATGAAGTATATGTGTGCACCAGGCAAGGTCTGTCTATCTGTGTGGAGATCCTGTTGCTCTCTCTGTGTTCAGCAGCCTCCTTGTTCTCCCAGGCAATGATGGAAGCAGTGTGAGAAGGTCTTTTCATGTTATCCCAACTGCTCTGAGTATATACGTGCAGCCGTCCTACTCTGTCCAGAAGATACTGTTTTCTGGTTATCATCTACTACCTCTGGCTCTTCTACCCTTTCTGTTCCCTCTTCTAAAATGATCCCAGAGCCTTGGGAGGAGGTGGGTGTGGTATAGATGCCCCATTTAGGATTGATTGTTCTGCAGTCTCATATTCTCTACCCTTTGGCCAGTTGTGGGTCTGTGCAAATCACCATTTGCTGCAAATAGAAGCTTCTCTTCTGAGGGTTGAGGGATGCAATAATCTTTGAGTGTAACCACAGGTCATTAGGAGTCAGTTTTGTAGAGTGGGCTAATAATAGAGTGCATCAGTGAGGGCTGTTGTGACAACCAATTAGAGAGCAAAGGTGTTATACATGTGTAGGGTGTGTCACACAGGAAGTGCCTAGTGTCCTTCTGTCCTAACAGCCACCACCATCCTCAGATGCTTCCTGAGTTCACTGCAGGACCCCAGGCCTGACCCCTGCTGAGCTTCCTTTCCCTGTTGTTTCTCAGTCTTAAACACAAGCACCCAGACTCTTTATGTCCCAGCATCCTTCTGTCCTCCTGTTCTGTTTGCTGGACTCCTTGTACCCTCTTGTTCCTTTGTCTGGCCCACTTGCTGGGACTTTTTTCCCAGCTGCAGGAGAGAGCCACTATAAGCAGTAATCAAGGCGCAATCAGTCCTGCGTGATCTCCCCATCTCAGGACCTCTTGGTTGCATTCATACCTTGTTCTTCCAGGAGAATCCAGAAATCAGCCTTGGCCCTCTGGTGACAGACCCAGTTCTGACGGTGATTTTGAGACTTATTTAATGTCTCAATTGAGTTGAGTCACTTAAGCTGTGAGCCTGATTCTTCCTCAGTAATAATAAGAGGAAGAATAGCTTCCCAAGATCATTGTGAGGATGAAATAAGATGCTGGATGTAAAAGCCACTTAAAGAATGACAGGTACACACTAACACTGCCTACTGTTAACTCATTCTAAAGGTAACATGGGTCAGGTCATTAGCCACAGAAAACAGAAAGGAAAGAGCCAGTCATTACAAGACTGAATGTATTAATAGTCTAGAGAAAGCCCAGTAGCTCAGATCTTGAGCTTAGAGAGATGGTTCACTTTCTTCCTTACTGCCCAGGGTGGAGCAGGCATAATGAGAATTGCGAGGTTATCACTTACTGAAATTCTTGCCCCAGCAAGCTTAGCAGGCAGATAGTTGAAGCATCCAGTTTGGGTACAGAGCCTCCCTCCCAGCTGGGGCTGGTAGACCTGGATGGGGAGGTGCTTGCTTGCTAGGAGGCTAGGACAGTTTCGTGCATTTTGGTTGCTGCTGTCATTGAATCTAAAAACATCCCTTGAAGGCACACATGTTGAGGGCTTGGTCTCTAGCTGGTGGGCTCCGAGAGATGATTGCATCGTGGGGGGGGCAACTTTATTAGTGGATTAGTACTTCGATGAGTTCAGTTCAATGGTCTCTTAAGGCAGAGGAAGTAGGTCACTATGTGCATTCCCTACAAGGGCATATATTATCTCTGGCCCTTCCTGCCACCTTTTCTGCTTCCCAACTGCTTTAAGGGCCTTTCTGCCTCCTATCATGATGTCCTGTCTTACCACAGACCCAGAAATGATAGAGCCAGCTTACCATAGCCTGCAACCTGTGAAGCCATGGCCAAAATAAACCTTTCATTCTTCCCATGGCCTTCCTCAAGTGTTCCGCTGTGTTTCAGTTGCAATGATTCATCCATAATCATGCTCTGGGCTTACATCACTGTTTTGAGTACTTCCATCCAGTCAGGGCCCTCGGTTAGAAACAAGATGATCTAAGTTTATATCCTCCTCATCACTGAAGGCTTGAGGAGACCATCACCAGGGCTTAGTGACCTGCCTAGAATTGGGCATTCAGCTCCAGGCTTAGTGCCCTCCATCCCCAGGATTGTCCAGTCCAGTGGTATCAGCAGAAGAGGTGCCAGTGGAGGTCTGTGGGCTAGGTAAAGGATGGAGGCTATGAAGTGAGGGGTGGGGTGGGGTGGGGTGGAGGTGTCACTGTAGTAGCAGCAGTGACAGTTGCCGCCTGTCTTTTCTTTGTCTTTAAGCCTCTTTGAGTTATTTTTTCATTGTTTAGGAAGCTGAGATAACAAGAGAAAATGGGTATCCTCCCCTGGGCTCCCTTACGCACTCATCACTGGGACATAGTTTATGGTTCTTTCAGTGGAGACAGAGCTACAGCAGCTAGGGAGCATGCCTGTTTTTTTTTCCTGCATGTCCTTTCTGTCCTATTCAGTGAGGAGCGAAGACCATCCTCCCAGTTCTTGAGATGAAGTTGAACTCAGAGAGGTGACATCCCTTGCTGTGGGCCTCAGGTGAAAACACAGCAGTGAGGATATGGCCCTCTTGGGCTGGCTGCCTCCAGGGTGTGAAGGGAGGAGAGATGATGATTCATATACCTGTGCTCTGTAGGCTGACAGTTTGTGTACCATGAAGAGACGGTGCATCAGGACAGGCATGGGGCCATATCTGTAGCCTCCTTGGATTCTTTCGGCTTGTGTTGATTGTTACTTTTATTTCCAGCCCTCTGAAAGCTAGCCAGTGGCACAACCTCATCAGTACTATGCCTGCTTGTGTCACACAAACTGGATTGAACTCTTACCCTGTTGAAGATTAGGCCCCAGCCCATGGATGACCCACTTTATGGGAAGTCAAGTCTGCTCAGCAGACTTTGACTGCAGTCTTAGCAGTCTCCCTAGGTCATGAGACCAGCAGTGCCTCTGCGTTAGTCAGTGTTCTATTGCTGTGAAGAGACACCATGGCCACGGCAACTCTTATAAAGCAAAACGTTTCGTTGGGGCTGGCTTATAGGTTCAGAGGTTTAGTCTATTATCTTCATGGTGGGAAGCGTGATAGCACACAGGCAGACATGGTGCTGGAGAAGGAGCTGAGAATTCTGCATCTGGATCCACAGGCAGCAGAAATGGAGAGACACTGGGCCTGGTTTGAGCATTTGAAACTCCAAAGCCCACCCCCAGTGATGCATTTCCTCCAACAAGGCCACACCTACTCTAACAGGCCACACCTCCTAATCCCTCTCAAGTAGTGCCACTCCCTAATGACCAAACATTTAAATCTATGAACCTACAGGGGACATTCCTATGGAGACCACCACAGCTACCTTGGCAATGCGGAGGAGGAGTTGATGGTTTTACTGCCAACAGATTCAGATTCAACTTCACACACTAATCCTAAAATTCCTGAGTGCCATTCTTCACAGAGAATAAGTTTCCATGTGTAATTGTCCTTATTCTAGTTATCACTGTCACAGTAGTATTTGAAGACAAAAGTCACTGTCATTAAGTAGAGTCAGCCAGAACCTGGAGGGTGGTTCATAGGGCACCTCTGCCACCCATACTTTGGCCTCTCTTGTGTTTTGGTGATCATGGCACTCTCTGTCATGGTGAAGTAAATTTTTTCTGAGTCTATCTCCTGCTGTGGGATGTTCTGTATGTTAAATGTGTTGCTTTGATTGGTTAATAAATAAAACACTGATTGGCCAGTTATAGCCAGGCAGGAAGTATAGATGGGACAAGGAGAGAAGAGAATTCTGGGAATTGGAAGGCTGAGGCAGAGAGACACTGCCAGCCGCCACCATGACAAGGGAGATGTAGGGTACCGGTAAGACACGAGCCACATGGCAAAGTATAGATTAATAAAAATGGGTTAATTTAAGATAGAAGAAGTAGATAACAAGAAGCCTGCCACGGCCATACAGTTTGTAAGCAATATAAGTCTCGGTGTGTTTACTTGGTTGGGTCTGAGCGGCAGTGGGACTGGCGGGTGAGAGAGATTTGTCCTGACTGTGAGCCAGGCAGGACCAGAAAAACTCCAACTACAATCTCCCCCTTTCTTGAGTGACCTCATGGACCATTGCAGTATATGATTCTATGCTGGATGTCTGTTGAAGGCAATGGGGAACAGTAACAGATGGATAATTGATCATTAGCCACCTCCTCTCTTTTGTAAACAGTGGCTTCCTCCATCAGGACATATTTAGCATGTTATACTACACCCCATTTGCAGGGAACAACTCATTGGTTCCAGTGTGCTCAAAGAAAGGCTTTAAACCATGATTACATCAATTTTGAGTTTCGCTCCCCCTCCCAAAAAAGCCCCATTAATGGTTTCTCTCCTCTCTCCCAATCGACTCCCAGCCCCAGGCAATCATTGATCTACTTTTAGTCTTTATAGATTTGCCCTCTCTGGACGTTCCTGACAAATGGGCTCAATTGATGCATGGTGCTTTGTGGCGAGCCTCTCTCCTGTGCGCATTGGCGTTGAGGTTTCTCACGTTGTGACACCTGTCAGCCTTGCCTTCCTTTTAATTACTAACCCGTGTTCCAGTCTGTGCCTACGGCGTGCTTCACCTGCCAATCTATCGGTTGATGGACAATGGATTTGTGTACCCCTTTGGTCTGTGGTGGATGATGTTGCTAGGAGTGTTTACACATGGGCCTTGGATACATAGGTCGGCATTTCTCCTGGGTATGTAGCTAGGAATGAAATGGTTGTGCTATATGGTAATTCCGTGTTTAACTTTTAAAATTCCTTCTCAAATCAACTTTGGGGGTTTATATCCCCCCCCCACTTGGGAATCTGTCAATTTTATTTAAGGTGTAAAAGTTCATTTTTTGTTTGTTTTGTTTTTGTTTTTCGAGACAGGGTTTCTCTGTGTAGTTTTGGTGCCTGTCCTGGATCTTCCTCTGTAGATCAGGCTGGCCTTGAACTCACAGAGATCTGCCTGGCTCTGCCTCCTGAGTGCTGGGATTAAAGGCGGGCGCCACCATCACTTGGCAAAAGTTCATTGGTAAAAGTGTTCCTAATATTCCCTTCCCTTGTTTATGTCTTGGCGTTATAAGGAAATCAGGTTTAATATTCGAATCGGCACCTTCTCTCTTTTCTTTCCTTGGTCATTCTCACTAGCCATTTGTATTTTAATGACTTTGATACTGACTTTTTAATACCATGGTAATTAGGCCTAATTGACAAGCCCCTTCCTCTTCATATCAGGAAGGGCCAAGAACAGAACCTCCTGTGCTGGGCCTGGCCCAAAACTGCACCCCATGGCCAGGGAACCTGGGATGATGGACTTGCAGCTCTCAAAGAGAATTTTGTCTTTGAAATGAGGAGAAGCAGATTCCTAAAGGAAGGGCTGCTGTGCCGTGAGGGAAGCAGGGGAGTGGCATTGGAGAGCCCTGGCAAACCTGGCTGAGCCACACTGGCTTTCTTGATATTTTCACGCAGGAACATCTGCAGACATGCATGCTGAGAGACTGAGGCTCAGAGCCATTAATTAACTACCCTCAAGGTCATGCAGCTACTATGGACAGAACTCGAGTGGAGTCCCGGTTTGTTTAACTCAAGTGCCTATACTCTTTATCTCAGAACCTCCCTGTACTATGTTTTGATTATGAAGGATTGGAAGGCTATAGCTGAGCTTTACTCTGTTTGCAAGAAGGACAGAATCAAACCTATTAAAGTAAGAGGCAGTGCACGAGCGCACAAACGCGTGCCCTGCCCCCACTTCTCCTGTCTTAGGAGTTTGCCCTGCGCTCAGCTCAGCTCCTTCCCTCTGCTGAAGGTTGTCTAGTGTTGGAACAGAGCCTGGCGCCTTGTAAACACAAGGAGGGCCCCTTCCTTCCGTCTGCAGCCTTGGAACAGCCACTGCAAACGGAGGTGTGTGGTTCGTATCTGACGTTCTCTATGTGCTATGATTTTTTCCCTAATGTGCTGCCCTGTTTCGCTGCAAAAACACCAGGCACCTGACTTGTCTTCAGTTCTCCTAGAAGCCCTGAACTTGGACCATGAATTCATTTCCTCCCTCATGAAGGTGTACAAACCCTTCCCTTTCTGACTAGGCTCTGCCCGTTTTTTTGGGTTTCTTTTTGCATGTATTTATTGGCAAGGAGTTCATGTGTCTTAGAGTGCATATGGAGGGGTCAGAGCACCACTTGTGGGAGCTGGTTCTGTCTACCATGGGGGTTCAGGGATGGAACTCAGGTTGCCAGGCTTGTCAGCGAGTGCCAACCTGCTCTAAGCCCCGTCTTTTAGATGTGAGACTATCAATTCTGTATCAAGACTTTTATCACCTGCCTTTGGAGGTACTGGAGTGCCTTCCTTACTCCCTCAGCCTCATCCGTATTCATTCTAAACAGCACTTTTCAAGGGATAGTGAAGAAGGGGAACCCCCAATATGCCCCTGCTGTTTCTCAGCAGCAAGGGGACGGTCACTAGTGAAGTTCAAGTGCCTACAGTATACCAGACATCTACAACACCCATTCACATTTAATTACCAAGCAGTCCTTCACACATGTGTGATCATTAGCCTACTTCATGGACGACAAGACTGAAGCCCATAGCGGTGAAGGAATCCTCTGAGGAGAATCAGTGAAATTGGAGTAAATATTCAGAAAATACTACCCAGCTATTTTCCCCCTCTTGGAGATTTCCATGCTCAGTTGAGTCTTAAGGACTCTCAGAATTCTCTCACTCAAGAAGATGATTTCAATTTCTAATTAATCAGTTATACACCAAAGTTAAGTCTAACTTTGACAGTTTTCTCTAGTTTATCTATGACCTGTGTGCATCTTCTTGCCCATCTGAACCCATCTATTCATGTTCATGCATTAGAAAGAGAAGGGTAGACATCAGTGTTCCTTCCTAAAAATCCTGCCCCGAGTGTCCCCACCCTGCATGTCCCCTGCCTCCAAGCACCCCATGAGGCCTGGTCCTGACCTGGGGAGAGGCAGATGCTGAAGCCGCTTGCTGTAAGGCCCTCTGCCCACCAGCACCACAGTTGCTAATGCTGTTCAGCTCCCATCTTTGTTGATTTTTAGTTTTGTTTTGTCTAATTGTTCCATCAATTGCTGAGGAAGCGGGGATCCAGAAATCTCCAGCCATAATGTGGAACTGTGTGTGACTCTCTGTAGTGGCAAGCAATTTTTGCTTTCTATGTTCTGTTCTCTCAGCCCTGCATGTTCAAGGTGATTGTGTCTTGCTGTAACTCGTGCTTTCTACTGTCGACGCCCTCGGTCTCCAGGTCTATTTTGTGCTATTGATGTAACCACTCCAGTGTAGGTATGGAGTCATTTCCAAGGGTACCTCTCATCAGTTTCTCCCCCCCCCCCCCACAGGGTTTCTCTGTGTAGCTTTGCACCTTTCCTGGATCTCGCTCAGTAGACCAGGCTGGCCTCGAATTCACAGAGATCTGCCTGGCTCTGCCTCCTGAGTGCTGGGATTAAAGGTGTGCACCACCACTGCCTGGCAAAAAATTCACTTATTTTTATTTATGTGTATGAATGTTTAGCCTGCATGTATGTCAGTGCACGGCACCATGCAATGCCTGTGGAGGCCACAAGAGGGCTCAGATCCTGTGGAACTGGAGTTACAGACAGTTGTGAGATGCAATGCAGATGCTGGGAATTGAACCTGGATCCTTTGGAAGAACAACCAGTGCTCTTAACTACTGAGCCATCTCTCCAGCCCCATCAGTTTCTTTTAGACCTATCTAAGACTTTCCTTCTTCTCATTTTTCTCTCTCTGTTTTGGGGGACAGAGTTTTACTTTGTAGCCAATGCTGGTCTTGAACTTGCTATCTTCCTGTCTTGGCTTCCTGAGTGCTAGGATCACAAGTGTGAGTCACCAGACCAATATACTTGAACTCTTCATGTTTAAATTGAACCCTTTAAATTTCAAGGGCTTGAAAAACAAAACAAAAATAATAATAATAAAATAAATTTCAAGGGCATATAGTTGAATTTTGCTTTTCTATCTGTTACAGCAACATCTGCTTCTTAATGAGAATGTTGAGTTTATTAATATTTAAAGTATTTATTGGCATCTAAATCTGCCATTATATTTTTTCTATATGCCTCTATTTACATACTTGCATGTGTGCACGTGTATGATGTGCATATGGTCATATGTCAGTGCATGCGCACTATGGTGTGTTTGTGGAGGTCAGGGAACAGACTCAGATGTTGACTCTCACCTTGTGCATTGAGAATACTTACTGCCCTCCTGCCAGGCTGACCACCCTTTTCCCTATTGTCACAGGGGGAGTAGAGAGACCCCCCCCCATAGCCTTTACTGGCTGTGTTGGATACCAAGGCTGCAAACTTGGTGTGTGTGTGTGTGTGTGTGTGTGTGTGTGTGTGTGTGTGTGTGTGTGTGTGTGTGTTGACAGCCAGAGCCCTTTGCCCTTACCTTGGAATCTCTTTTACCCCAACCTAGCCCCTCTGCCAGAGTGCAGCGCCCCCCAAACCAGGAGGAGAGCTAGTTTAGATCAGTTCACGGCCCTGCTGTGAGGCAGCCTAGGACTCTCAGCCCACACCTGTTACGCAGTAGGAGGACACAAGGGCCCTCATCCCAAAGTTCCTATGGATATGTGGCTGGGGGTGGAGAGGTACATCTACCCAGGTGCTTCACATCTTCCTGGCCATGGCTTCTTGGAGAAGGCTCTCTGAGGAACCATGCAGCTACCACTGGCCTGGCTGGGCTATAGCCCCATCCTAGGACCCCGCCAGCATCTGTGGTCCTCCAGCTGGGTACTCCCTCTTCGCAGGGGGAGCAGGTATACTCTAGCTGGGTGTATGATTCATTCTCTTTTTAATTTTTAAATCTCTCCCCATCTCATTATGGTGTTTCATTTCCTTCCATCTGGCACTCTGAGACTTTCACAGTATGAAATTTAAAATGAAGATGATGAAGATGATAATATTGGTTGGAAGAGAACATGGAGGGGGGGAACCTTTGCAGTTAAAATAAACTTTGGTTTCTTCCCTGTTCTCTGTCCAGTAATTGGTGTCAGTGTCCGCAGAGATGACAAGAGGGGATGTGTTAGGAGCTGATGCAACTGTAACCGGCTTCCCATGCCTGGGTGCCGATTATGGGAGTCCCTCTTAGGAGCACTTGGGGGTGGGAGGTGCATCGAGGAAGGTATGCCAACTGACTGATTCAGCAGGGGCTCCTAAGCATCTTGCCAGCAGGGCCCAGTCTAGCTCACAGAGAGATTTGGCTTGCCTCTGGGAAAAAAAAAAAAAAAAAAAAAAAAAAGCTGTCACTTAAAATGTATAGGAGATTTCTGACTCAGTGTGGGCTCTCTTTCTCTTGAAACATCAGTAAAGGCTGGTGCTGCAGGTCAGCCCTGTGCTGAAGCCACAGTCTATTGTGCGTCCCATGCCATGTCCTCTCCAGCTCTGTCTACCCGAAAGGAAGCTGGATCAGGTGGTTAGGTCTGGAACCCTTGGACCCACCCCTAACAGGTCTGATCTCCTGGGCTGAGAGAGCACTTTTGTCGCTGTCTTGAACTTGGATATTTTCTTTCAGCTCGAGGATTTGGGAGTTTAAAGCCCTTGGCTAACAGGGGGTATTCAGTTGCCACTAGAGCTGGTCAGAAGTGTTCTGATCAATGCCCCTGTGTGAGCCAGCATGTGCCCACCAGGACTGTGGGGGCCCAGAGGCCCAGGGGACGAGGTGATGGGACAGAGGGCTGCAAGATGCACACCAGCCCGAGAGCAACCCACATCCTCTTCACACGAGCAGCTCTAGTGTGGAGCTGGGTAGGCAGAGCAGAACCTACCCTGGGAAGAGGGCAGCGGGCAAAGGGAGCCTCATGGTTGGGCAGTCCCTGCCCTTTCCCATGGAACCTGCCCGACCCCTCCTTCTGGACTCTGTGACTTTTCCCCGTTTCCCAAGTTCAGCACCTGCCCTACACACCCCTGACTAGGTGCTCCTGCCTCTTCAGGTCCAGCTAAGGAGAAATTCCTTCTGGGGTCCTCCATGTCCTCACCCTGGGCTTTCATCCATTCTCAAGGCTAGCGATATGCCACAAAATATAGTCAGAGTATCGAGGAGTCACCTGTGGGCCTGTCTGTCTGCCTGCCTGTGTCCCCGACTCTCTGTTTGTTGATGTCTGCCTGCCTCCATATCTGTTTCTGTCTCTCCTGTGTTGTCTGAGTGCAAAACAGTATTTTATTCTTCTCTCGTCTCCCAGCCTCGGAGATACTGAAGGACAAGGGCCATTCCTGAAAGGTGGCAAAGTCAGGGGGACAGGAACCTGCAATACCTTATTCAGCCATCACCTTCTGCCTTCAAAATATGGCATGGGATAATTCTCTATGGCCGGAGCAATGGTACAGCGAGGACCTTTCACGTCCCAGCCTGCTGTTTTAAGCTACCCTCGTGTGGCCTGGTTTCTCTCTGGGTTTCCTTGTAGCGAGCACTGGGTTGACAGGAAGACTGGAGGTACTGTATGGCTCAGCTCCCCAAAGACTAGGTCAGAATGGGGTGGAAGAAGCCGCTGCTTTTTCTTTTCATCTTTCTCTTTTTTCTCTTCGTCTCAAGTCAGGACACTACTGCTTGTCCCTCATTGTCAACTTCATGTCACTGGGGACTCTGCTGTTCCCATCTTAGCAGCGTGGCCTTTTCAATATTAAGCTGGACCGCTAGAGGATTTTTCTAGTTGAATCGATCTCTCACAAGCTTGGCTTTTCTGTTTTCAACCGCCAAGGGTGCAAACCAGCACCGGAAGTCGGTCCTTCTTCCTCCGAATGTCCCTGTCCCGTTTTTTCACCTCGTCTATCTGCGTCTCCTCTGGCACCGGAGGGAGCATCAAGGCCTCAGTGACAGCTGCACAGTGATGGCCTCGTCAAGTGCTAGTTGGCGAAAGCTTCATCGCCCGTGCTTAACTCGATTAGAAACTGCGGTGGCGGCAATAATAACACGTGACATTTATGTGAACATTTCCACTTCACACTGTGCCGACCCAGTGTCTTCCTCCGCGGCCCTGCCTGTCTGCCGGGAGCTGATCCGCACCAGTGTTGTTCCAATCCCTTCCCCCTCCCCACACTGTCTCCCAACTTCCTGTGTGCATGGTGCCGGGACTTGTCTGCTCAGGCTGATGCTCCTGCTTCCTTGGCCTGCCCCAACTTTTTCCCTCCATCCCATCCCTGTGGGCTCAGGCCTGGTCCCCGCTTTTCATCTTCATGTAGCCTGCCGTCCGGGCAGCTCCTGTCCAGCCACCCTGGAAAGGCATTGCCTTTCTTCTTGTGACAACATCCCCTAATCTCTGCGGACATTGCACATGTTCCTTTTAGAAGATAAGGAGAAGTAACTTTTAAATCACACTTAATCCCACCACCAAGGGTAATGCTGTTATTCTCCAGATGCACATCGTATCAATGTCTGTGTCTAAAGCACTTGGTTTATGTAAAGTGGTTTAGATTTGCTCTTTGGCAGCTACTGCTCCCCAGCATCTGACAAGGGAGCTTTCTGGTCATTCTTCAGAAGCACGACTTTTCATGGTTTCCTAGTATCTGGTAGTTAGAGAGAGATTGGCAAGCAGGCCCTTGTTGGGATGTGGTGGGGCATGATCTGGCCTCCGCCACCTTCTCACCATCCTTCACTTGCCAATTCACCTTATTGAGGTGCTCCCTCGTCCCAAGTCTGCCCCATGCTCATGCCTGGATCTGCCCTCCCCCATTAGCCCAAGAAATCCCTCTTCACCTGAGAAAATCCAAGTTGAGCAGTAGTCCATGGTTCTCAGACACAGCTCTGCCTTCTCATTTGCCCTAACCCTGCAGGTGTGCATCAGTCCCACCTCTGCAGATGCATGTCTGTCCTAACCCTGCAGGTGTGCCTCTGCCTCCTAGTTGCAGGGCTTTGTTTCCTGCCTAGTGCCTCCGTTGAGTTGGCTCTGACATTTTTGAAGGTGTAAATGTCCTTACTCAGGCAGGGATTTGGAAGACACTTGGGATTATTCATCACAGCTCTCCTTCAGGGGGACTGACAGGGCCTGTGGGCCTTCTGTGTTCTCCTCTGATAGACACCATCTTAACAGGGCAGTTGACAGGGATACTGGGAAGGCTCTGGATGAGATCCCCGGTGTCTAGCTTTCTCACCAGGCCCCATCCCTGGGCAGGCAGCTATGGCTCTCCCTGCATTGTACTGTTCTCCCCACCACAGGGCCTGGAGCAAGAAGAGCCAAGTCCTGGCACCATATTACATAGGCTGTCATTTTAAATGACTGATATGCCATCAGTGTGCCTCAGTTTCCTCCATGTGCATGAGGAACAGCTCTTCGCTGGGAATATGAGGTAGTTGATCTGAAGGTGTGTTATATAATAGCTTACCAAGCAATGGCATGTGACAATGGCTGAAGTCATCCTCTGCCACCACCAAATGCTTGATAGAGTCATAGAGCAAGTTCGCTGAGCTTGAAAGCAGACATAAATGCCGAGGAGATTACACTCTTGGAACAATTGTCATCCCAAGAGGCTCCTTGTACAGAAATGCCACACTGCACCCATGTCCCAGTGGCAGGCTCTGGAAAGCTGCTGCGCCACGCACGGGGTCCACTTCTGTGACTAATCATCCACAGACTGTGGTGTCCTGTTTTTGTTGTTTGGAGGATAAGGAAATGGAGACTACTAATGCAGTTCCCTTCAGGGCAGCCTGGAGTAGCAGGCCCTCCCTGTATAGAGACAGCACAAGGCATATGTCTTTCCCATTCTCCATCCCTCTCAACAGCTGCACTCCTAGAATTCTCGCACTTCTGGGATGGAAGGCTCTAGGAGTCTAGGCGATGACCTCAGGTGTCTGTCTGTTTTGCGGCCATGCTCTCTTCTCGGACCCCACAAGGCTCACAGAGGTGAGCTGCAGAGAGTTTTTGCAGGAATGCCTTCTATTTGCTCATCCTTCTTCTCTGATTGGATCCAGTGTTCTTCCTATGCTGAGGTGAGGAAAGTGAACCTCAGGAACCCCCCCCCCCCAGCTGCACCTTAGCAGCACAGCGTGCTCAGGTCACAGCATCTATCCTTTAGACACCATGCTGTACCTGCAGAGTTGCATCCCCGTCTAGGTGAATGCTGACCCTTAACAACTTAGGCCTACAGGCCCATGGAGATGGCCCAGAGTGTCTGATCCCCAGCAGCCGAAGGGTCCCTTCTCTGGTCTGCAGGTTGGGCCTGGTCACTTGTCCTGCCTTGGATTTACTCAGCTGGAGGAAGGCAGCTTCCTGTGGATGGCAGAATGAAAGAGAATTGCTTAGCATGTTAAAAGTGATGACTCAGACAGGGGCTGATTGTTATGAGTACTGCTAAGAGCACTGGAGGCCAGTCAGCAGCACAAGGTCCGAGAGAGACCCACGAGTGGCACCTGGGGGTCGAGGTTTGCCATTGGCTGTGAAAATTGGCATGAGTGGGCACGGACTGTTTCTCATGATTGCCGCCATTGTTCATTGGTAGACACCCCTGCAAGCAGCTTGCTCACGTGTACATGCTCCTGCCATCTTGCAATTGCTTGCTTCCCCCAGTTCCCTCCCCTTCCCTCTGCTCTCCCTCGCTCCTTCTTCCTCTTCCTGTCCTCTCCCGCCCCACACTGAACTTGAAGGCAAGGGATTCAGTCACATTTGCCTAAAATAGCGGTCGTCGGTATATGCGCATCTTATAGAATGAATCATTGGAGGCAGTGACACAGTCTAATCCGTTTTGGTTTTTGGATGGTTGTCAGAAGTGATTTCTGCACAACACAGATTCTCATGTCGGTTTCTAGAATTTACTATCGGCTAAGGTTGGAGAATTGTGGGTAGAATGCCATTACAATCCAATCAGGTACCTTTACAAGAACAGTAATGGCACCTCTTAACAGTGACCAGGCAGAGAGAGGTAGAACACCAGTTAGATCTCAGGAGTGTGTAACCTGATCCCTACAGCCCGATTCAGGAAGAACAGAAGGCAAAGCCAGGGAGCAGTGGTGAAGGTACTGACCGGCAAGCAGAAACACCAGACCCCATGTTTAGGATGATGTCAACTCCGATATTAGAGAGGAAAGACCTAACCATTACTAAGGGCCACCTAGGATAAGCCATGAAGAAATGGCACACCGTCCCTGGAGGTGAATGGGGCATCGTATTCAGGGGTATAGGTCTGGCCCCATTGTCTCTATGAGTCCACCGCTAGCTGGCAGGGTCCTGCTCTGACCTGGAATCCAAGGCATGGACCTAGCCCCTCTGTTCATGCCATGTAGTGCACGGAGTCGTGGGAAACCAACAGTCACTTCTGCAGGAAAGATACACCCTCAGCAGGGTGGTTTCTCAGGACAACTGCCACATGGTCTCCTTATTCACAGTTCTATGTGTTTGTGTTCTCATGAGGCTGTAAGTGTTTTTTTTCTTTTTTTTTTTTCTTTCTTTTTTTTTCTGGAGCTGAGGACCAAACCCAGGGCCTTGCGCTTGCTAGGCAAGCGCTCTACCACTGAGCTAAATCCCCAGCCCCGAGGCTGTAATTGTTAAAACATTGGATGGGATCTTGGTTACAGACTTTCCTGAGTCAGAACAAACGGGCCAGGTAGGCACAGGGCTTGGTTCAACCCGGAGCCCTGGCCCTTGGGTATGTACCTGAGGAATTGCCTGGCAGCAGGACACACTCAGTCTGGTCAGGAAGAACCGTCCTCAGACACCAGCACAGAGCCAGAGCCTATTGACGGGTGTGGATGGACAGACGAGGGACTAGAGGATCTTGACAGAGAAAGACGCCTCCTGGGTTGGAAATGGGAGATGCTTCTGAAAGTTGTAGCTTTGTCCTCCTAGGTCCAGAAAAACGGGCATTTATATACCAAAGGTATAAAAGGGGTGCAGGGGGTTCCAAGAAGAAACACCTCATAGTTTTTCACTAGCTTAAGCCATTGTAATAAATAGGCTATCCCTAAATGTCAGTGAAGTAAACAGAAGTTGACATCATTCCACGTTCCACATGACCTTGACCAAGGCTTGGGAACCTTCCCGACGAGCTCTTTCCATCCCAAGCGTCAGGCTGGCTAGGCTCACCTTGTCCTTGCGGCATGTTAGAGAGAACGACTCAAACACACAACGGTTCAGTGCCATCCAACATAGCACATGTCCCTCTGCTTGGCCAAAGCCACGTGGCTCAACATCCTGTCCCATGGTGGCCGTGCCGATTGAGGTGTGATGGTGTGAAGGGTCCTCGGTATCCCAGTCCTGTGACTCTTTGGCCACCCCAGGGGTCTTCAGATCTGCATTCTCCATGAGCAGGCCTTCTAAGGGCCGTCCTTCTGACTTGAAAACCCACGGGCCCCGCCTTGTCTCTGGACTCTTTGGCCTTTTCCCTCGGTTTGAATGGCGATGTTGCTCTTCCCGCCTGCCGCAATGCTTGACAGATTCTCTGTGAAGAAGGAAAAAAAAAGCTTCTGCATAAATCATCCCGAGTAGCGTTTTCTAATTTGGATCATGGTGAAACAACTCTGGATGATTTTTATTCTTCATTTTCACCATGGTTCCTCTGACAGGCCATCGTCAGCTGCCAGAATGTAATCCATCAGAGTCATATATTTTCCCGGGTGAAGTGGGTTTAATCCCTCACCGTGGCAGTCATGTTTCCCTCCCTCTTCTGCAGCACAGAACTTGTAGTGCTTAATGACACTATGATAAGAGGACAGTCAGAGTAGTCTCGGTTCTATCACGACGGGCTGACAAATGACAGGGAGCCATGTTCTTTTCTTCGCCTGGGTCTGCTGGGACTGTATGGACATGCAGTCTGGCCTGTCTCAGGCTGGGGGCCCTGTGCAGCATGAAGAGAAAGCACACTTTCTAGACCGAGAGACCCAGAGCTCAGGCCCGAGCCTTGGCCAACTTTGGGGTATGCGTTTGTTTAACTTGTTCAAAGAGTGGGGGCCGGCTAGGTGTCCTGCAAGATTATATCTGTCTGTAATATAATGTACCCAGTAGGCAGCTGTCTCATGTGTACAGGCCTGTGGAAGGAGCACCCATCCATCCTAGGCTGCACATTGCTTGTGAAGCCACTGGTCAAACTCTGGCTGAACAATGCCACTATCCCCCCTTTTCCCTGTAGAATTAGGCTATCAGTGCTACCTCCTAAGGTGGTTGTGGGGATGAGAGGCAAATTCAAGACCAGTGAAGTTGGCACCTGATAAACAGAAGTACTTTCTTATTAATGTTCTCATTTGTTATATTGGAAACCAGCCCGGCAAGGTTGGATGAATTCCCAACCTCATAGCTTCTGGTTATAGAGAAGTAATTGGAATGATCTGGAAGCTCCTTCTGATGCCTGTCAGGCAGCCTGGCAGGTAGCAGGGCAAGAGTCAGGTCTTCCGGTGCTTTGTATTTGAAGGGTCAAGATTACTGTCGCATAT
Organism: Peromyscus eremicus; assembly: GCF_949786415.1. Taxonomy (NCBI): domain Eukaryota; kingdom Metazoa; phylum Chordata; class Mammalia; order Rodentia; family Cricetidae; genus Peromyscus; species Peromyscus eremicus. The sequence continues at coordinate 29,851,192 of NC_081436.1, forward strand.
TAATCTGCCACCGGCACCTTTTTTGTCTTTTTAAAGTCTTGGCTAGATAAAAAGGAGTGTGAGTAGCACAGCCAACTCCCTTAAAGGCTGTTTTCCATGTGCCGTGGTGAATGCAAAGCACAAGTTCATTTCCAAGCCTCTGATCTAGTCATTAACTCCCTTGTCTTCTCATATAATCCTGAGCCAACCATCTATCCTACCTACACCACAGTCCACAGAATCGTTTCCTATGCACTTAGATCTGCTTGTTTTTGCTCACAGTCTATGCCAACGGCAGGTTGACTGCAGCTCCAGCCCCACTCCACAGGCCTGCCCCTTCTCTGCAGTGGAGCATGGAGAGGCACAGGCATGTACAAAGCTCAAGCAGCATGGCTCCACCCACCTATCATCTCCTCTTCTATCCCTCTGAGGTATCTGAGAGATCTCAGAAATGATAGCTACAAGTGTTGGCCAACACCTGCTATGAGCCATTCATGATGCTGAGAACCTTCTGGTTCTCTGTGCATGCTAGAGAAGTTTAGGGAAGTGACTGGTTTATCCTCAGCAGCAGACGTTCACAGGGTCAAGGTAGCTTTGCATGTTGTTCAGTGGGCTGCCGAACTAGAGGAACCCTGAGCTGCAGGGGTATGGCCACCCGTTCTTACAGATGAATAGGCCATGTTTTAGACTCCAGAGCTGACTGAAGAGTTGAAAGCAGAATGGGCCAGGTAGGAAGGTAGGCAGGGTGGATCCTGGAGGCTCTGCCTCGCCCTCTCTGCCTGCTCAGCCATGGCTCCCTTGAATACCCTGGGGAACTGTACAGTCTTGATTGGCAGCAGTATCCATCAGTATCTTCACAACCCTTCATGATGGGTACATGTAGCAAGGTCCCTAGAACTGCAGGGCCTGTTCAGAAGCTCAGCTTTAGACAAGGCACACTGCAATTGTTCTAAAGGTAGAGGAGCCCTGAGAGTCAGGAAGGAAAAGACCCTGGCTGCCCGAGGCCCAAGAAAGATGAAGCTTGGCCAGCCCCAAATCAGACAGCACTGTGCCTGAGAATGGCTGTGCCCTACTGCTACTGAAGGCCCCTTCTTTTAAATAGCGTATTAGACTTTATGTTTCACTGTGATGCATTGAGCTCTATGAATTACCTCCTCTGTGTGCTGTAGTTATGTAAGACTTAGAGATGCCATTGATTGACGTGTGGCAGACAGAGTCCCCACTGGGTGACTCTGCAAAGGAAAGAGAAAGAAAATAGAGATTCTCGAAAGTTTAGAGGATTGTTAATAAGTAGTTACCATAGTTTTAAGAGAATTGTGTGTGTGTGTGTGTGTGTGTGTGTGTGTGTGTGTGTACATACACATTTTCTATAAAGAAAAGTGAAATCATAAAGTTTGCAGGCAAATGGATGGAACTAGAAAAGATTATATTGAGTGAGGTAACCCAGACTCAAAAAGACAAGCAGTGATGTTCTTTCTCATCTGTGGTTCCCAGCTCCAAATCCTCAACTGTGACTATACAGCATGGAGTAACCACAGAGGTCAGAAAAGTATCTGGGGACCGTGATGGGGGAGGATCTTGGATACGGGTGACATGAAGTGGGAAATGGAAGAACAAGGAGTAGGCTCCATCGGAGGAAGGGGTAGGAAGATCAACACAAAAGGAGAAGGAGGACGATGGACATAACAACAAGGTTATTTGATAAAGCCTCAAGAAATCATATTACTTTGTATTTACTGAAAATTATACACAATACGTGTAAGTATACACACATACATACATAACATACATATATAACATACATACATATGGAAGTTATACCATGTGAGTGGACAGTAGTCCCCACAGGACTCGTGGTTGGAACATAGGAAGTGTACAATTTCAATGACTGGTTGGATCCTAGAGTCTTCTTGAGACCTTACTGGCCATCACTTTACCTTCTTTCATGAAATATCTGCTTAAAGAAGACTCTTACCTATTTTCTTTTAACCGATGTCCGTGCTTGCTGAGTTTTAAGAGTTCTTTAAATAGTCAGATGTGGGTCTCTTAGTCCCTGACTTGCTTTTGAAGACAGAGGTCTGAAGTTTTGCTGAGGCCCCGCTTCTCTTGTTTCTGCCCTTGCGTGTGTACCTTCAGTACACGCATTGTCTCTGCTACTGTTCACATTTTGTCAGAGAGTCTTCCTGTTCTGGGCTGTGCTGTGGTGTTGATCTGTGGGGCATGGATCTCAGTCTAGTTCTCCCGGTCTCTGCCTGGCTGGTTGGGGTCTGTCTACTGCATAACTCAGAGGAAAGCCCAAATCTCACCTGTGGAGTCTGGGAGTCAAGCCCAGCTCTGCTGTCTGTACCTTCTGAGGCTGCAGGGTTCGAACTGTGCAGATTTACACATGGAATTAGAACCTTTCCCCAACCCTCCCTTCCCCACATATGCATGACGGAACCTGCATGGCCCATCTGCAGGTCCAGCTCATGTTAGTAGGAAGGTATGCTTCTTTTGAAGTTCGGCCTTCACTATGCTCTGCTGTTCATCTCCTGGGGAGGACAAGGCCAGTTAGAAGGTGCTCAGTGGGCGTGCTTCAGAACCTATGGGTGGGAGGATTATGTCCTTTTCTGCATAATGCTGCCCTTGCCTGTGCGCTTTATAAGAGAGTTAGATGGAAGCCCTGTGAGAAGGAAGCAGTATGCACAAGTCAGGCAAGTGAAGGGAGGGCCAAAGCACCACATATTAGGAGCAGGGCTGTGGGACCAGGATCAGGTGTGATGCCAGTGTGGGAATGCCAACGCTGGCAGGGCCAGGCTGCAAGTGGCAAGAGTTGCTGTCTGGAGAGGCTGTGCAGGTCCAGAGTACACAGACTCTAGACTCAGAGAAGAGTGGACCAGATGTCTTTGTGACTCTAGTGTTCTCAGGGGCTACCCTAGAGTATCTTACTGTTTCAATTAGTATCTTACTGTTTCTGTTGCTGTGAAGAGACACCATGACCACGGCAACTCTTATAAAGGAAAGCATTTAATTGAGGGGCAGCTTACAGTTTCAGAGGTTTAGTCCATTATCATCATGGCAAGAAGCATGGCGGCATGCAGGCTGACATGGTGCTGGAGAAGGAGCTGAGAGTCCTACATCTTGATCCCCAGGCAGCAGAAGGAGACCGTGAGCCATACTGGGCATAGCTTAAGCATAGGAGACCTCAAAGCCTGCCCCCACAGTGACATACTTCCTCCAACAAGGCCACACCTCCTAATAGTCCCACTCCCTATGGGCCAAGCATTCAAACGCATGAGTCTATGGGGGCCATTCCCATTCAAACCACCACACTTGCTTTCGTCATTACCAGCATCATTAGGTATCTCTGGAGTGAATGTCAAGGCTGGAGCACAGGACTCCACTTCTCTGCAGCCCTGCCTCCAAGGTCAAGCCTCACAGTCTTTCCCAGATCAAAGGGTCAAGGCCACAGCTACTCACTGCTTCCCGTTTCTGCTGTAAGTTAACCCCAGAGCCGGCCACTCCCCTCCAGCTCCAAAGGGAAAATCCGGTCCTGTTTAGGCCTTTCTGTAGCCATAGCTACAACCAGGATAATGGCCCTCGCTTCTAGCATTGCTGGAAGGCCTCGGTGTGGACTCCTGCCTGCTGCTGCTCCCTGATGCTCCCCACTGTCTGGTTCAGGACTCCTTTTAGCCTGTGCTGGGACTACCTTCCTCCAGTTCTAACAACTCCTCGCCAACCTGCCACTTATGGGACCTTGGCATACAGTCATCACTTCAGGAAACATTCATCTGTCCCCCATGTTCCCTGTCTGTCCCCCATGTTCCTCAATAGCTGTGTGGTCCTCAGGAGTCCTAGTTTCCTCCACAGTAGAGTGGGAGCATGGCAGTGCCTGCCACCCAAGGCCTCAGAGAGCCGAGTGAGAGTGCTGAATATATAGTGTTCTGCCCAATGGGCTGTCCCAAGCTCTGGGATGAGTAGTGAATGTACCAAAAGAGCTAATTGTGCCTGGTCCATAGAAAGAGCCTATGTATCTCTTCAGTAACGGAGTCTCCTCTCAGTGTGTCTTTTCATTCTAATTTTTCCCTTGCACCATACTTCTCAAAATGAATTTTGACTTTCTAGACATGTATTCAAAATTTTATTTTCTAAATCTGTATCGCCTTACTACATATCTATATCCTATAAATATATTTGGTATTTACGCTATTTGTTGATGGTAATGAGGATGCTATCTTATACACATGCTAATTAGGCACTTTCCAATTTGTGGATCCCTCTGAGAATCTCAAGGCTTGGGATATTTTGGTTGAAAATTGGGCCTCGGCAAGTACTCCAGATTGATCTTTGCCCAAGCCCTTTGGAGTATGCTCCCCCTTCTCTCACTCCATCACCCTCCCCCCCATCCCCAACCCAGGCCAGCAAATCATGTATGTGATGCAAGTCCTGCTGAAGGGAAATTAGTAGTTGCTGTGTAAAGAAGGCCGGCAAAGGGGAGGCCAGAACTTAGGGTTCCCATGATGAGGCCTTCATAAGAGACTGCAAGGGAGGAGGCTGAGGCCTGGGCCAGGCATGGGGAGGAGGGAGGTGGATAGGGAACAGGCCCACAAAGGTGAGATACAGCAGGGGCAGGCACACACAGCTGGCCCCTGATCAGGCTTTGAGGTGAAGGAGAATGATCAGGCCAGTGTGAGCCATGGCTCCCAGCTGGCTGTGGAGGGCAAGGCCAGGGGCAGGTGGAAGGGAAGGGGTTCTGGAGAGAAGCAGACTTGGGATGATGTTTAGATTTATTGGGAGGGGTGCCAATGAGAACACTTGCCCGAGTATCAATAGCAGGGCACAGCCAGACCTTCCAAAAGGAGCTCTCCTAAACAACAACAATAATAAAAGAACACATGGTCTCAACGAAGCCTGGCCATCTCCATTTTGGTATATGTGTGTCATTTAACACTCACAGTCTTAAGTGGATATGTGACCCAGGATATTTCTCTAGGTCTCAGCAATCCCGGCAGCAGTAACCCATGGTACCCTGTGCACATCTGGGATCAATGCTAGGGACCAAGTGGACCTTGGCTAGGTACCTGTGATGGTGTCAGGGCACAGCCAAGTGTCTCGGGAAGGCTTTGCTGTACTGGACACAGGAGCATGCCCATCTCTTCAGAGCTCTAACGACCCCCTATATAGTGCTGTTCCTGTGACCACACACAACTTAGACCTCAGTTTCCTCTTCCATTGGATATAATCCACGATGGTGGGGTGGTATGAGAATGGAATGATGGGATAGTGGGAACTGAGCATGTTGGGATGGGAATGGTAGCCCTGGGGTGGGGCATATGTAGCACAGGCAGTGAGCTTCTGGTAGCTGTTTCCTTGCCCAGGTCTGTCCTGTGCCTTGCTGCTGCTGTATCAATCTATCAGGAGCCGTACTTAAGTGGCAACATGCAGCAGAATTTGTGTCCTGGTACTGAAAGATTTCTGTACAAGAGCACTGATACATCCTGGCAAGCTTGGTAGATTTTCGTAATTTCCATGGAGCGTGGACAGCGGGAACTGTACGGTTCTTGCATCCTTTGTTCTGTTTTCATTTACCTTTGGGTTTGGCACATGGCAGGACCCATGGATATGGTGTGTTGGGTTTAGCATCTATAGCTGTTCTAGGAAAAGGAAAAAAAAAACACCTTGAGATTTTGGTTCTGTTGGTCATTTGGCATCTTCTTTACATTTACTTATTTATTTTTCATGCATTAGTATGTGCATTTGTATAGCTTTTGTATCCTATGCATACATTCGTTTTTGTGGACACACAAATACCACGACATGCATGCATGTGGAGTCCTGGGACAGCTTGCAGGAGTCAGTTCTATCCTTCTCCCACATGGTCCCAAGGATTGAACTCAGATGGTCAGGCTTGGGGGCAAGTGCTTTTGTCTGCTGAGCCATCCCACCAGCCTGGTTCTTTGGCTTCTGATTAACATGAGGGAAACACAGGTTCTTAAAGCCAGAGCTCAGAACCTTCCATGGATCATGCTTGCCTTCTTTTTCCAGCTCCATCTTAGAGAATAAGCTACCACATGCTCTGTAAGTCTTCTCTCTCTGGATCTTGGGTCCAGTATGAGAGGATAGTATGACGTGTTTGTCCTGGTCCTATCTGGTGTGAACTAACTTGATTCCAGCTACTCCCTTCTCTGTGTCAGCATGATGCTCAAAGTAAGGCTGCCTTCTTGCCATGGAGACAGATCTAGTCCTAACTTTAGTCTCATAGTCTCTAGACAGTATGTAGGTGTCACTGGAATGGTGGGAGGAAGCAAGAGCTTATTTGGGTCCCACCATGCACCTGGTGTTCCTCTGGCCTCCCTTGGGAGATGCTTCTGGACCCAGTCTCAACTCTGTCCAGGCTCAGTGAAAAGGCTAGTAGCACTCAGGCCCCCTTAGTCATATAAGGCAGAGAGAGCCTTCCAAACAGTTGGTTTTCTGTAGTCATTCAGAAGCTGGAGGGACATCTCTGCTGAGCTGCACATGCCCTGGCCTGGCCTCACTTAGGTAAAATGACACTGCATAGACCAGTGACCTGTCCAAAGGGACAGTGAATTTCAAGGAGACCCAGGCATTCTCAGACTTCCCGGGAATAACAGAAAACTTGCCAAGAGTCCTGCTGACATTTTCATCTCCATAGTGACATCTGCAGAATCCTTAAGCAGGCTGGGGAGAGCCACAAAGCTCCGTGTAGAAACAACCGATCTGGGCAATGCAGGGAGATTTCCTGGTGATGATGGAAGAAACAGCCGTCATGCCTGGTCTGGGCTCCACAACAGTTGTGACTGTGTGGCCAGCTGCTCCTTGGGCCATCTTTGTCCAGTGTCTGCTTTGTGCTGGGTTCTGGGAGCACCAAGGTGAAGAAAACAGCATCGTGACTGTGTGGCCAGCTGCTCCTTGGGCCGTCTTTGTCCAGTGTCTGCTTTGTGCTGGGTTCTGGGAGCATCAAGTTGAAGAAAACAGCATCGTTTGAGAGACGGGTGAATGCAGTGGGAAACAGACACCTGGTATGAACTTCAGTGGAACGAGGCCTATGACTGCAGGACAGTGAGGGGCAATCCTACATAGGCCCATTAGCATTTGTGTGGCATTTTATAGCACACAAAACATCTTTTATCTAGCCCATTTGATCATTAGCATAAGTTCCTGTAATAGCCATAATTTCTCATAAAAGCTCTGTTGACGTACCATACTGTCCATCCACCCGAAGCGTACAGCATTCCGATGCATTCAGAGAGCCATGCTGCCATTGCCGCAATCCATTTCAAACCATTTTCATTACTTTAATAAAATAACAGCTGGAATGTTTTTGAGGCTCAGTTACACCAAGTGAGCCAAGTGAGTGCTCCCAGATCCTGCAATGTGGGAGGTCCAAGGTGTGAAGACAATTGTGTGGCTGTCTCTGGTGACCCAGCTTCTCTGTGAAAGGAGCTGGAGTCCAGACTGTATGACCCCAGGTCCCCCACTTCCCCTCCATACAGCTCCCCACCCGTGAGAAGCAACCCTGCGTCTGTTGTGGCATCCCTTCATACACTTGAACTCTTGTCTAGTCCTGTCCCTTCTCCTCTTCTGCTGTACCACAAAGGCTGTGGGGAGCAAGGCCATGTGCCCCATTGCTCTGCCTTTGTTCGCTTGCTTGACACCCTCTTGTGCTGCAAGCTAGTGGCCCTGCCCCAATGGGAAAGCTGCTTCCTTGGTACTCATGTATGTGGGGATGTGAGGTAGTGGCTTGTGCTTCTCTCGCCAGAGATGCCCCCACCTCCTTGTCCTCATACTTCCCAGGGGACTTTGCGGGATCAGCATCAGATGCCAGCCATGGGAGACACAGAGGAGGTTTTCCCTTTAATACGGAAAGATGTGTGCATATTTCAGATAAGTGTTGACCAGTGTCTAGGGGAGTATTCTGGAGCTCTGTGCTGGTGACTTCCACATTTACTGAATGGAGCTAGCACTGAATAGTGAATCTACAAAAGTGACCCCCTGTAACGACCAAGAGCAGGTCATAAGGGTTGGGTACAGACAGGCAGGGGCTTCTCAGGCCTTCAGGGTATGTGGAGTTGGCACAAGCTTAACACTGCTCAAAGTCATCCAAGTTACTCAGTGAGGACAAGACAATAATAACACAGACAGCTAGCAGGACACCTTAACAATAGTACTTCTTTTTTTTTTTTTTAAAAAAAAAGGGAAATATGTGAGAGTTTGAAAAATGGGAGTATTAAGATTCTTATACCATATTTTGCAAACTTTTAAAAACTGGTTTTAGGGACCAAAACCAAGATCTTGTACATGCTAGGCAAATGCTGGGCCAATGAGATACACGCATTTCTTTGTTTGTTTAGTGTTTGTGTGATGCTTACGTGGGTCCAGGTGCATACCCCACACACCTGTGGAGGTGAGGACCACTTTTGGAAGTCAGTTTTTTTCTTCCACCATGAGATCCATGACTCAAACTCAGGCCATCATATTTATGTAGCAAATGCTTTAAGATGATTTTCTTTTTTTTTTTTTTTTTTTTTTTTTTGGGACAGGGTTTCTCTGTGTAGCTTTGCGCCTTTCCTGGGACTCACTTGGTAGTCCAGGTTGGCCTCAAACTCACAGAGATCCACCTGCCTCTGCCTCCCGAGTGCTGGGATTAAAGGCATGTGCCACCACCGCCCGGCTAAGATGATTTTTTAATGCTTTTACCTGGTCACCATACTACCACTATCACCCCCCACATTGTTTTTAAAGATAGTCTCACTATATAGCCTGGGCTGTCCTTGAACTTGCTCTGTAGTCCAAGCTAGGCTTGAAGTCACAGTTGCCCTGCTTCAGCCTTCTGAGAGCATACCCTAGCTATGTGGACTAATTTTTAATGGTGTGAGTATGTTCATAGAATTCTCTGTTAAGAGACTGTGATGACTTTCATGCATGTGTGTTGTGGATACAGTGACTCCTCTGACTCACCCAGATGTGCAGAAAAAATTTTTAATCACATTAAAAATACCAATACTTCAGAAAGAGATTATGGAACTAAAGTATAGCTTTTAGGATCTGACATTCTTAGTCTTTACTTTCCCTTTTTTTGCACTTTTCTGTTTTCCAAGATTTCATGATAGACTGCTTAGGAAAAACCCCACAAAAGTGTATTTCACTTTAGGGGGTGTTCTTGCTATCTGCGTGGACTGTGTTTACCCAGTGGTGCCTCAAGCCCCTGGGCCACCAGTCTTCCGGGTCAAGCTCTGAGCCTAGTGCCATGAATGTATTGACTCTGCAGCCCTTTCTGGAGCCAGCATAGGTCTTGAGACTACATCATTGGGTGTGATGTACATCTGGAAAAGCTACAAAGGTGATCATGGTTTTGCTAACAAACATGGCCACTCAGAATCTAACAATACCATCAACATCCACTTTTACCCGTCAGCTGGTTCAGCTGGTTCATTCTGAGTCGTGTTTGGGTTGGAGCCACAGCTTAGGAGTCCTCATGAACAGCGCTTAGAGCCTCCTTCCTCTCTACCTTCCTATTAACATCCACATAATGTACCTTTATTGAGTGCCTGTTATACACCTGATCAGGCCAAGAGGTGACGTTTCAGACATCAGGTAACCAACTCCTGCTCCGCGGTAGGGACAGACAACGGATCAGAATATCAGCCAGAGTACAGGGACAATGGGGAAAACTGTTGACTTGTAGTGTCGGGGGAGGTTTGTAATCTGCTCCTTCATCCATCTTGCCGATTACTTACCGAGTCATTACTGTGTCCTGGACATTATTCTATACCTGGGGAGCCTGGTCGCCAAGACTGAGTGCAACTCTGCCCCTATGGAGCTCAACTCTAGTAGAATTGAGACAGAGTTAACTAACTCAGAGATAAATCTTTAAGCTAGTGATAAATGCCCTGCCAGAAATAAATGGAATGCTGCAGGAGAGAATAACAGAGGATAGGCTGCTGTGGCTGGCGTGAGCTGGGGACGGGCTTTCCAGCTTCTGCTTCAGGAGTGAGAAAGACTCAGCCATGCCATGGCTTAGAACATTCTAAAGCTAACGACTTAAGGCAGAGAGGCTCCTGCAGTCTAGACATGCATAGAAGTAAAAGGGTCCAGAAAGCAATGAGAGTGTCCTGTTGAGGAGAGGTGGCTTTGATCGGAGAGTGGAACAGAGGACCCCCAGGTCTGTGGCTGGGAAGCTACACTGGGGAGCTAGGGGTTGGGGCAGCTGTGGCCAGGGTATGTGGGTCAGCTCCTGAGCTGCACTGTGGAGTCACGTCAGGCAGAGTTTAGAGTGCAGAGCAAGGTCCCCAGGGTCCAGTCCTGCCAGCATGCCCTGTGAATATCCAGAAAGGAGCTTAAGTCATGATGACCCAGAGCACTATATGAACAGCATTCGGGGTCCATTCTGCCACACCCCATTATTAGAATGGAAACGCTCAGTCTGGGGCGATGCAAGACTTCTCCGAAGTCTAAATCTATGGCTGCACCTCTTTTGGAAGTGTGTGTTGAGCCAGCTCTGTAGTCAGGGCCACCTTGGGAGTCATTATTTCATTTTCGGGGAATGAATCTGTTAGGAATTACCAGCGATAATGGTTCATCCGACTGTCTCATGCTGGCATGTTCTGACTCTCCAACAGCTCTGGGAAGAAATTGCCCTACTGATGAATTCTCCGTTGTTTTCTTTCTTCTCTCAGAATGGCTATTCAAGTGGACAAGTTCAACTTTGAAAGTGTCCCAGAATCCCCCGGAGAGAAGGGACACTTTGCAAATCTGAAGCAGCTGGAAGAAGAGAGGCAGGAGGCACGAGGCTTGGAGATCAGCAGCAAGCTGGACATCCGCTGGAGAATTCTATCCTTTTCAGTGTCCTGGGGCACACAGATCCTGACTAGGGGTTCTGACCACCCGCAGGGAGCCCAGAGGTGCTTAATAAGTACTGAGTTTCAACTACAGACAGCTCTAAATGCCATAGCAGGATACGGACCACAGGGCTCGCATTTTCTCAGCCTCGTCACACTTCGGAGGCCCCACTTAATGAAGTATTGATTCTGAGTGGATAAAGGTCTTGCTGGGGCCAGTGGTAGTCCTGACTTTGGATCTCACGTTTCTTTTGAGTGCTGATATTCACGATAGTGACAGGTCCTAATGGCTGCCAATCAGTACAGGACTTGAGCCATCCTCTGACTGACAGTGGAGAATGTGGAGACAGTTGTCTGGGAGCCAAAATGAAGTTGTACAGCTTAGCAAGATGTAGAGAAACTTTGTAGAAGGAGTGAGAGACTTTTCTGTGAATTGCGTTGTGAAAAAGGAAAGTTGTATAAAAATGCCTGCACCCACACAGGCGTGTGATCAGAGTTCAGCTGAATGGGTGGAGGGACCCTGAGTGAAACTGCTTGCCAGTCCCTGCAGAGCACCCACACAGGGCGTCAGACATGTGAGGGGACTGTTAGCAGTGGGTGGAAGTTCATCAAAGGGCCAGAGGTGAGAAATGTCCCACAAGCAGCACAGCAGGAGAGTGTGGCTTATTCAGAGTGTCTGCCAGGAAAAATGCACTTCTAATGTGGGTTTCTTCCCATCTTCTCCGTCGTGTGTGGACTCTGTGGCTGTGGGTATGGTCAGACTGTGCATCTGGACGACAACATTCCAGAAGATTTCAGCATCATGCTTTGTGTGTGTGCCAGAGATTGTGCTGAATTCCAGGGACAGTGTGATGAGTGCTGTCAGACCCAGAGCCTGGTACAGACTGTGATCTCCAGCACACAGGTATGGAAACTGATCTCCAGCACACAGGTATGGAAACTGTGACATTGCGTGGTCAAGCTTTCCCTTCAGCGATGCAGCCAACAGTTGCCCCCACCCTAGGTGCCAAAACGGCCAAATGAAGTGATTTTAAAATAGTAGCAAGGTTAGTCTGGACCAAAACCAGACTCCTTCTCCAGAGCCAGTCTGTAGAGACCATCTATGGCCGAAGCAGGCAGAGGACAAGCCTGGAGCACACATGCCATCACCTCTTGTTTCCCACTGCCTTCTGTTTGCTGAAAATCTCTCATCTTAGAACCCTTCTCAAGGGTGGGGTCTCACATTTTAGAGGCTACCCTTCTGAGCAGGGTGGCCGAGGGTAGCTGGGACCCCACCTGGATGCCACCGAAAGTATCTGTGCTGGTCTGGCAGACACTAGACACCCAGTGCAAACCGACAGGGTCACCAGACTGCCTTGGGGTTTCACAGCCCTGGAAGAATTTTAGGCACAGAGCCTTGTCTGGGTTTGATTGATCTCAGGCAGAACAATCCACCCAAGGCTGTGCTGTGCTTTATCCCGCCCTCTGGGACTGCTGCTTCCCATAGAGAGAGGTACCTAGCCCCGCCCCCTTGATGCTGAGGTAGGGATGAAGCTGCTCCACTGAACAGCTCAGGCTCTTCTTCAGTCTTTCTAATTGGCCTCTCCATAATGCTTCTCAATGGAACTCTGTCTTCTCATCTTCTGGAAAACACTAAACCTCTATAAATAAGACTCTTTTAAGACCCAGTATGCTACATTTTTTTTTTTGTAATAGTTAGTCATGCTTGGAGAAATAGTTTTATCTAAATGAATTCTAATACAAACAGCCCCTGTCATCAGTATAGTTGATTCCTTGATCATCATAAGTGAAATGCAGGGAATCATTTGGTATCTGCCTCCAGGGAATTCAGCTATCAGAGCTGTTTGCAATAACTTGGTTCAGGGGTCTTTCATCTTGCACAGCACAGCACAGCACAGCACAGCGTCTTGGCAGCTGAAGAGAAGCTTGGCTGGATATTCAGTCAAATCACTCCCACTGTTGGACCCTTGATGGGCAGAGGACTGAGGTTGCATGGACACAGATTGGGTTGGTAGCCCTCACCCATACAAATATGATGGCTATGTGTGCCTTAGAATTACTTGGAAAGGAATCAGGGTCAATACATGGACAGTGTAGATTTCAGATTGGGCCACCTGGAGAGTAGATGGAAGGACATTCCATGTACGTCATGACAAGCCTCTGTGTGTGCACATGAACTGGTGTGCACTGTGTTTATGTGACTGGATATATGTTGAACATGTATACAGTCCTTGTACTCTTAGCACTCACTAGATACCAGATATTGATCAGATTCATTTATATAGCTTGCTTAATTTATTTAGGTTACACACACACACACACACACACACACACACACACACACACACACACGACTTGCCATTCAACAAGTGCTGTAATACCAAGTTAATGTGTAGCTGCAAAAGTCCATTCAGTTCTTAGATAGAGGACATATCAGATATTGGAGTGATAAGAACAAATACTACACTTGATCTTAGCCAAGAAGTCCTAGAGGCTGGATAGAGCAGTTGATTTTTGCAATAGCTTTTAGATATAGTTTTCTCACTTGGCCACTGATGAGAAAAACGAGGCCAATGAGGTTATTTCACCTGCTCAAAGGTCACCCAGCTCATACATGGCCAGTTGGAACTTGGGCTGCCCTTAGTGCTATGCTTCCAGCTCCATCTAGGAGTCATGTCTAAGAGTCATGGCTGGGCCTCCTCTTGCGCCCTGGCCTTCCCACTCACCACACTGCTCAGAGCAACTGTTGAGATGGCCACATTCCTCGGACAAACTGATAATGAGCACCTGCTTGCCCTCCATCCATTTCACCATCTCCTCTCTGTAGAGCTCTAGAGTGTTCCTCACAACAGGACTTTCTGTAGCGAACCAATTGCAGACCTGCTCTCTGGACCTCTCCCCGACAGCACGTCCACTGTGGGTGTTTTCTGTCCTGTACAGTCACTGGCATGGGGAGCTCTGCCAAGATGCCAGGGAACTTAACAAGATGAGAAAAAATGGCACTGACGTTTAGAAAGTTGGTGATGCAAATGAGAAAGTCAAGTAAGAGGCTCGCTAATCATTTGCAGGGGTCTCTCCATGAGTATAATTTCTACCTATGACAATTCGCTAGTTTATTTGAGCTCTAGTAGGGTTGGGCTATATCCTTGTACTTGTAGCCCTTCACTCCAGAGCTGGTATGTGAGATGGAACTCATCTTCTTAGTCATGGTGGTCGGGGGCAAGGGAAGGACAGTACCCACATACATGTGCTGTCCAAATAATTCGCTGCTTCCTGCCTTAGCTCTCCCTCCTCTCTGTAGCACTTTCCACCTCATCTTCCTCAGGAGTACCCACCCATCTTCTAGAGGTATGGGAACTGAGACAACCCACTGGGTCTCCCACACCCCAGAAAACCAACCCTTCCTCCTCTGGCTGTCCCCGCCTAGTGACTATAGCCACCCTGCCCAATAGAAAAATCCATCTTGCACCTGCTACACCGAGTTGCATTTGAATTGGAGTGTACCTCACTTCTGTGACTGGTTCACACCCGTCACCTGTGCTGGTCATGAGAAGACCAAGCAGAGGCTCTTGTCAACCACCACCATTAATCATTTATTCTTATTTATTATTTAATTGGTTGGTTGATATTTGTGCACACTCTTCCCTTGCTTCATTTTTTATCCCTCTAGAAGATGAATGGGTGCTAACCAGGAAGATGACGCGGAAGAGTAAGCAGCAAATTGTTGGGATGGCACACGTGCGCACATACGTGTGAAAGCATGAATGCTGAGTGAGGGGAGGGGAAAACAAGTCATGAGAGACTTGTATGTTGTGCTTGGTTGCAGGGAGTCCAGTTTTTTTGTTCCAAGAAGGATGGGTGGCCACAGGGGGACTCTGAGAAATAGAAGGTGGTGAGCCTTATTGCAATAGGCTGGTGCCCCAGTTCTTGGGGAGCCCTTTGGAAGGTACTGAATCTGAATGCCTGTGCATTGCTGGAGAGGACCACCTGACTCATGGGACTCACTCCTGTTCCGGAAGGTTTGCAGGGAAAGTCTAACACCCTACAGAGTGTGGAGAAAACCTCTCTAAGCACCGGGATTGCCTGTGACAGTGAGGAGTCATGCTTCAGCACCATGGAGAGCTCTCTGCTGGGCTTGTCCCTGTCCGGAAGGCTGGGACAGGTCAGGCTGCTGTCTCAGCTGTTTGCAAGCACAGGCCCTGAAAGGACCCAACTTGTGGGCAGCAGTGTCCTCACAGTCAGACAGAAGCTTTGGTCCCTGGGTTCTAGGAGTACAATGAAGTATTCACACAATGTGTCTAGGAGTGTGTAAAGTGGTGTACAGACTGAAGGCTCCAGGATCACCCTGCTTGGGTTCAAACCTTAACTGTCTACTTTCTTACACCAACACCGTCCTGTTTCCGCCACAGGCTTGAGAACTGGGGGCGGGGTGTGGCTGTTTTAAATCTGTGATGGAAGTACATAGCGATTCCCATTGTAATCCCAGCACTTGGAAGGCTGAAAAGGCTGAAGCTGGAGGATTGCCATGACTTTAAGGTCAGCTGGGGTTACAGAGTGAGACTAGGTTACAAAGTAAGGCTATCTCTTAAGGAGGAGGAGGAGGAGGAGGAGGAGGAGGAGGAGGAGGAGGAGGAGGAGGAAGAGGAAGAGGAAGAGGAAGAGGAAGAGGAAGAGGAAGAGGAAGAGGAAGAAGAAGAAGAAGAAGAAGAAGAAGAAGAAGAAGAAGAAGAAGAAGAAGAAGAAGAAGAAGAAGAAGAAGAAGAAGAAGAAAGGGAACACAACACAAAACAGAACAAAAAAAATAGCAGAGAGGGTGAATCTGACCAAATGATCAACAAATACTACATACACATGAACAGCAGCAATGTGAAAATACCAGTCCCTGTCCACAGCCAGCATGCTCTGAAGTCCCAATTTGAATCATTGTTAGAGAATATGCATGGTAGATGCTTACCATAGGGCCCCTCCCGTAGGAGGCACCTTAGAAATTTCCCTACAGGAGCAGAGTGATTCTGTCACCACCATAATTTATTTATCTCTCACCCCAAATGCCAAGGCGTGCATATTAAGAATTAGCTGCCACCATCTGTACTGCAGTGGTGCATCCTAGGCGGGGACTTTGGCTGTCCAGCTTGGCCTCTTGTGGGTTCAGGTTCAGGTACCAGATGCCTTTGGTGGCTTTTAGGGCTGCAAGGGAGAGGCTGTGCATACAGGATCAGCTTTATTAGCTCAGCCATACCCTTTGTGGCTCATATCTGAAAGCAAATGAATTCAGAAACAGGTAGACTACTCCCTCACCTATCTGAAAGCAAATGAATTCAGAAACAGGTAGACTACTCCCTCACCCCTCTCCTCTCATCCCGGTTCATCAGGAGAATGGGCTCGGCTTCCCGTGTGCTGTGGACACGGCTGCCCACCTTGAGACCCGGGTACCAGTTTCTAATAAATAACTCATGTCCCACCTTCTGAGGTTTTAATCTCATGTAAGAGAATGTAAACCTTGGGATGAATTGTGAAGGAAAGCAGAAAGAAGCAAACAAAAAACAATGAGCATTTTTAACCCCAATGTGTGGGAGATTTGTACTCAGGGTTTCCTCCTTTCAGACTAGAGCGGGGAATTATGGGACCAAGCTATGTCCACACACCAGCTTTCATTTTTAATGCTGGCCGCTCAAATAACTATCACCTTGTTTTAAATAGGTGCACATGGTCAGAGACTTCTGGAAAGCAATTGGCTTATCCATTTGCCTTGTCCCCGCCCCTCTTCCCACAAGGACCTCTTTAAACTGCTCCCCTACGGAAAGTCTCAGAATTGCTCTCTGAAATGAGTGCTAACCATTTTCTAATGTTTTTAATCTAGTCTATGCTGAGATAGCATTTTGCTTTTTCACTTAATATAATGGTGGGAAATGTCACTCCAGCAGTAACTTTCTATTGCCCCCATTTCCGGCTGAGTGCTATGGCAGGAATATGATACACATACCTTTCAGCTTGGGCTTTGGCCGGTGCGCACACCTATGCTCCCAAAGAAGTCATTTCCCTTTCTGCAGATGCTGTGATGTGGTACCAGCTCGGCTAATGGATCAGAATGGAGTTCACTGTCGGCACTCTGCCATCACTAAGCAGGCTAGCTCTGAGTTGCTGAACTCCCTGGCTTCTGGTTATTCAAGTATAAGCACCTCCTCATTCATCTGATTAGAAGGAATGGCTAACACACTTGTAGCTCCTGCCAGGGCCCATCTCCATTCATGCTGACCAGGCCCTAGTGTTGGGGCTCAGAGTGCTTTCTCCCCCAGGACTTCATACCTTCCCAGAGAATAAGTTCTGTGGGAGCCATGAACCCAAACCAGAAGCCTTAACTCTTTCTGCCAGCGCCCCCCCTCCCCCCCAGCATCACCTTCTGTCTTTGCTTAGAGTGAATCGCAGCAGGGATTTGGTCAGGACCTAAGACATGGGAGGGCTCTTGGTTTTGCTCTTTGTTTACTTATTTGTTTTGTTTGTTTGGTTAGTTGGTTTTGGTGTCTTGAGACAGGGTCTCACTCTGTAGCCCAGGCAGGCCTGGAAGAATTCTTGATGCTCCTGCCTCAGACTCCCAAGTGCTGAGATTACCAGACAGGGGTTTACCAGTATACCTGATTTGGAGGTGAGGTTTGATCATTTTTGCAAACTAGTCTGTCACAGAATTGCAGCCAGAGTATGTGAGTAGGTGGTCACAGGGATGCTCTGGCTTCTACATTCACATTCTTTGGCCAGAAAATCCCACACGGGGGAACTGCAGGAGACCGCACAAGGGGTTCACTGCCGTGATGCACCCTCAGCCAAACTGTTGGTTAGGATAGCTTGGGGTGGCTAGGGAAAACTGGCTCAGCAGTGAACCATTCTCAGGAAGAACAATGCCCCCTCAGAGCCATTAAATGGTGTGTACAGTGACCTTAGTGTCCTTGAAGCCAGCAGTGACCAGCAGCACAGCTTCCCAAATGGTCTCTGAACATCCCCCGTCCCCCAACAAAGGGGAGCTTCAGGTTTCCATGGTCTGGTGGGAAGTTCTCTTTGCTGCTGCTTTTTTGGCTCCTGCCTCTGCTTCTGGGCCCCTCCCCCTCCCCATCTCCCTCCGGTCCCTTCCAGAGACTTGGCTCAGCTGTCCCTTCCGCTGGGCAAGTTCCCAGTCTCTGCACCTGGCTTCAGCCCCTCATCTTCCCCGGCTCCTTTCCTTAATTGCAGAGTCCCTTCCTTCCGTCAGCATGTTTTTATTTATCTTTAATTTACCATCTTAACCATGGTGAAGCCTACAGCTCAGTTCTGCAGCCACCCCCACATGCATCTTGGGAGCGTCTCACATTCTCAAGGCGGAACTAGACCCAGCACCTCAAATCCCTAGCCCTTAGCCCTGGCAGCCAGAGTTGGGGCTAAGGGCTAGGGACTTGAGGTTCTGTCTATGGATATGACTACTAGGTAACTTGTTTGTCCCTTTGTGTCGGGCTTCTCTTTAATTGTCTTCAAGGGACATGCACATAATGTGTCAGGCTTCCTTTCTTTGAAGGCTGAATGGCATTTGATTGTGTGGATGGACTGCATTCTTTTTATTTAATCATCTGAGAGTGGACACTTGGGACATTTCCACCTTTTGGCACTGTGAGCAGCCCTGCCGGGAACATGGCGTACATCTTTTTGTTTACATCCTGGCTTTGGCTCATTCAGGTGAACACATGGCCAGTCCTGGGGTTGCTGGAGGTCAGTGTCTTCTGTTTGCAAGACCATCTCTCTCCTGTATGCCCATGACCTCCGAGACTGGGGTTGCAGTCTCAGCTTAGTATCCCTAACCGACTGCCCTATCTATCCCTCCTTGTTGAACTAACAGGTGAATCCTCACTCCCACGACTGTTGGAGGACCAAGCAAGAGGATTAAAAGTGCATTGCAGAGTGCTCGCCAATAATAACAGCACTTGAGCAAACCTGCCCTGGGTGGTAATGAGATGGAGACACAGCATGTAGAGGGCTCTTCTTAAGAGAGAATTATGTATGGGGAAAAAAAAAAACAACCTTTGCTAGATGGTGCTGGAAGAGGGGGGATCCCTCAGGGGGTAGAGACAGCAAAGCAGTGGCTCATTCACTGAAACAAGGCAAGGAAGGGACTCCCCAGAGGGGAGAGAAACGGGACCCTACAGACAACAGGAACATCTACTGGTGCATCCATGTCCTCCTCAGGACAAGTGTTCTTGTCCTCGTGCTATAGATGATGAAGCCATTTTTTTTGTTGTTGTTGTCGTTCTTTTGTTTTGTTTTTGTTTTCTTAATTCAAAGTTCATGAGAGGCAGCGGCAGAATTCAAAGACTCAAAGTTGGGCTAATCTCAGGAGAGGGCTCTGGGCTTTGCCCCGAGTGAAACATGGCGCCGGGCTGTCTTCTTGGGGTGCTTGCTTGCTGGCATTCATTCACTGTCAGACACTGTTAATGGGGCAGCTGTGGAAGCCTGGCACTGTTGTGAGCCTCCTAGGGGCTCACAAGCTGCTGGTGAAGCCACCAGATGTAGTGTGTCTTGGAAGAGGACACATGAGATCTTTCTGAACAGAGATGGCTTGGAAACATTTCCTAGAGGAAGTGGGATTGAAGAGAAGATGAAGGAAGGATCAAATGAGGAAGGAGACAGAAAGGGGATGACAGACAGAGCATCACAGGGAGAGTCAGTGCATACAGTCCTGGGGAGCTCGAGACGTCTAGAGTAACCGGTCAGGCTGAGGGGTAGGCAAGGCTCCCTAGGCATCATGGGGGCCAGTCTGGCACCATCTCAGCCAATTCTGCCCCAGCCACGCTTTCTAGGCAGCCATAGTCTGCGTAGCTTTTCCCTAAATGCCTGGTGGGGCTGCTGGCTTCAGAGATGTACTGGCCTGAGACCTAGGATCATGGGCCCCCTTCACTTACTGGCCCTGTCCCTTTTACTCAAGCCCCTGCCTCCGCCCCTTTGATTCTCTGCTCACAAGATGTCCCCACGCCACTGTTCCCAGCCGTGGCCCATGTAATTTCCATCTTCGCCAGGTGGGCTCAACATCAAGCCCTTTCCTGGCACCTCTGTCCCAACTGCCACCCTGCCACCGTGGCCTGACTGTCTCCCTTGGGACAAGGGGCGTGTTTGTTAAACAGAATGGACTCGCCAGAAGGAAGTAGGAAGTGGACTCTCCTTCTGTTTCCAACTGTTAGCAAATGTCAGGAACTCACTTTCCCCATTTGCTTTGCACTTGGGTATGGTGACTTTGATTTCCTGGGAGAGGCGAGAGGCTTGCAGACCTGTGGAGAGCTGCTCTGGGGCCTCCCAGCAGCTCTTGGCCTTGGCCTGCCGTCTGCATTTCTACATTTCTAAGCCGTGATTTCTTCATCCACTGACGCTTGCTGAGAGACTTTATGACTTCCTCCATTGTGAGCTCACTTGAGAGAGAGCATGTTCACAATAACATACGTAATTACATCGAGATGTATAACACTGCAAACAGGAAACCAGCACGAACCCAGTATATGTTGAGAAACACCTGCTTGTCCTGAACAGTCAGCTGCAGTCTGCATATTTTATTAAGGAAAAGTAACCTCAAATTTAGCTTTATTTCCCCCAGCAAGAACCATTGTTGGGAAAGGATTATCCCAGTGGCTCTTTCTTCCTTCTGTAATAGTCCCTCACTTGAATGGATTTGCAGATGAAGGAAGGGGAACCCGCAGTGCTTCTGTTTTCCCACCCTCAGCTGAGGCCTTCACCATTGAGTAGACTACTACTTGAGCAGAGGGGTGACCTATCTACTTAAGGCTGTTCTCATCTGCGGGGGGGGTGTATCTGTCTAGAATGTCCTCTAACTCCTCTAGTTCTGGGGTGTAGCAGGAGCTAAGTTTTCCTTGACTGAGGCTTACCCGTCTCTGAAGCGCAGCGGTGAGGCGAGCGTTGAGGGCCTCCTGAACCAGCTCGTCCTGGAACACCTGCAGCTGGCGCCTCTGCAGTGGGGTGAGTACCATGTTACCTCTGGCTTCTGGGTGGGTGGGCAGGAGGGCACCCTGATGACCACCTCAGGAAACCACAGAGAAAGGAGTTCACCTCACCGTGTGCTGCCTTTGCGGGCAGGCAGGCAACTCAGCACCAGGTAGATCTTACCTCACCCTCGTCTCGAATGCCAGTTGAGTTTGGAAATGTCTGTAGCCCTTAGTTATGTGGGGTGGTAGGAGGGAATGAGACATCTTCCTGCTTACTCTTCCTCCATGTTCCTGGACAGAGCTTTACAGCTTCCCATGCTGGGTGTGGACAGTATATTTGGTGAACTCCTTATCTCTGTCTGGTGCTCGTCCCATGGGAGGCCATCATTCCTCAGCACAGCCCTGTTAGGTAGGGCTTGGTGTTCCTTTTGCAGCCCTGGATGCTGACCTAAGCTTATGCCTGTCCAAGGTAGCTTGCAGCAGACACCCGTGTTTTGGGTGTGGTGAGATTCTTCTTGTGATCTGGAAGTGATTTGATCAGACTGTCTAATGGGATCAGCTATGAATGGCCATCTGTTATCTCTTTCTTCTTCCTCTCTACTCAGTAAATTGTCTTGCCCCCTCTTACACCTTTCCTGGCTTCTATGTAGGACCAACCACCTTCCAGGGATGCTATGGGAGATTCTCGAGGAAGACAGTGTGCTTAGAAGGCAGTGGAAGAGTGAGCAAGGGGTCAGAGGAGGGCTTGCTAATTGGAGTCACATGCCATGTTTCCCCTCAATCAGTGATTCAGGGTTGGCCCCAGAGCCACGATATTTCAGTGCTCATCCATGGAGAGGTTAGGGGTGGTTTTTTGGGAGGCCTTTTGCATGGTTGAGGGGAAAATTTAGCAGATTGGATGTGATACTTTCTTCATAACTGGCAGGAAGGTCAGAGTGCCATCGTTAAAACTATTGTCCAAGAAGCAATACACTGGAAACCCAAGGACAGTTTCAATAGGTGGCTGTCATCTCATTGTGAGGCTGGGGAATGGGACTGTGTCCCCAAAGCCTGTCCACTTATATATAGGACCATCTAACCAAGTTGCTGGGCAGCTCAGGTGGCTTGAATGGTGTGCCATAATCCTGGTGCCTGTGTAAGGCCTGCTGGAAATAGAGGTAGGTTCCATAACCACGCAGTCCGTGTGCTGTGTCTGTCATTTTACTAAGGCTTAAGCTAGATTCCATAAGTCAAGCAATGAAATCGAAATAAGGCTTCCATTCCTATGCCATGGTACCCTAGAGGAACACTCAAGAGAAGGGGCCGTTACCTGCTTCAATGCCTCCTATGAGTTGTGATCAGCCCTGCCAGGACCCCGGGGGGGGGGTTGGGGAGATAGTCAGTCTGTCACAGGCTGGTCCTGTTCTGCTTAGAAGCTGAGAAAGGTCTAGGTTGGCCATTGTGAGCACATGTTGCATGTACACCGGCGTGTGGACAGATCCACGAGTACTGACATTTATCTAGAACAGTATATGGTTTCAGAAGTAATGCTAAGACCCACCTGTGTATCAGCTGAAGCCTGGAGAGGTCATTTGTGAGGGGAGGGGTCAGATAGTATTATGGAGGGGTGATGATCCTGGTCTTAGAGGGGTGTAAGCCATTGGCAGAGTTGACTCATCTTCAATCTTGGAAAGCCCAAGTGGGCTTAGACCACCAGGAGCCAGGCCATGTGACGGAATAGGAGAGAAAGCCACTGTTGTCTGCCTCCCTCACAGCTGGTCATATCATGCCCTGTGTTTGCCTCTCAGGCTGCCAATAACACAAGGTGGGACAGGGTCTTCATCTCAGTTTTAACCCATTTATCTCCAGCTGTATCTGTCACCTGTACAGAGAATCTCATGGAGCCAACTAGCTCAGACCTGCAACTAGCGTCCTGGGCGTGATCTCAGCTCTCATGCCTTAGACTATAAGTATCCCCTTAGAGGATGAACTGAGGTCACAGCTCCCTTAAGAGCCAGGCCCACATGGCTTGCTGAGGGTTGGGTAAGGCCACTCAGGCTGTTCCAGGCCTGAGCAATGAGAGTTGTTAGTGAAGGTTCCCTTGGTCACTTGGAAAGGAATAGATAGGTTGTTGTTTTGCAGTAGCTGGTATCCAAGTGTGTATCTCAGCTGCTTGACAAGGAGTGAGGACTTTGTGTAGCGAGCTCCAGTAACTTCAGACACTCGAATCTCTCTTTGTAGGCAGGAACTGCACAGGACTCAGCCAGGTTCTGCCATGTCTCACCTGGCTCTGAACTGCTGGGAGGGAGCAAATTAACAAGGTCTCCTCATCCCCAACTCTTGATTTTTTTTTTTGACGGTATTACTTTGTGAAAGTTCTCTGTTCTCAGAGTAGAAAGCCAAAGAAAAATTGAGAAAGTTTAGGTAAAGAAAAAGGAATCCTCTCTTATCCCTAAACAACCCCTGTTTCAGTTTTGTACATTTCCAAGTCATTTTGTGATTCCCCGGTTTTAAACTTGTTTGTATAAATGACTGTACCATCATTGTACTTTCATATCCTTTTTCAAGCTTGACAAAAACATAAACAGTCCCCACATTATAAACAAGCCTTACACAGATTGTTAAAGGCTGAGCTATTCGTCAAATGGAGAGAAGATAATTTAATACTTGTTCTGTGGGTGAACATGGAGATCTCTCCAAATGTTTACCACGGCAAAAGTTATGTGGCCCAGTTTTTACCTGGAGTCTTTTCTTTTTTGGAGGGTTACAGCTTCAGCGTGGATTTCCAGAAGTTGCTGGTGCTTTAGAGGGTCTTGGCAGAGAGCAAAGCCAAGCTATGGACCTCTGTCTGTGCTGGTGACTGCAGTGGCAGGCGCGGGCAGTCATGGTGTCACCACAGAGCCAGGAGACGTGGGTTTTCTCCCTGGCTCTGCTGCTTACACACGGCTTGCACTGTTGGCCAGGTTCTTATGCCTCAGTTTCCTATTCTGTAATGCCAAAGGCACCAACTCCTCTATGTGGGAGGAGTGCTCTCATCCCAGAGGGGAGAGGCCTCCCGACTAGTTCTGAGCAGGGGGCCACTGACTTGTTGTTCTGATCTTGGCTATAGAGAGAGGGAAATGGAATGCAGATGCCCCTAACTATTTGCCTTCATGCTGGTGTGTGCTAGCTGTGGACCTGGACTGCAGTGCTCCATCTGCAGAGGATCTGCAGCAAGACAAGACACAGGGAAAACAAGGCCACAGGCTGGTCCAGACTAACAAAGGGCACTGAATTCAAGATGAGGCTGGTGCTTCCAAGATGCATTCTGTCTGAATCCATGAGTGTCCTGAATATCTCTCTCTCTCTCTCTCTCTCTCTCTCTCTCTCTCTCTCTCTCTCTCTCTCTCTGGGTGTGTGTGTGTGTGTGTGTATGTATGTGTATACACACTAATCTGGTCCTCTGTGAGGGGAAGAGGAGAAGGAGGGCTGTGCCCATCTTGTAGGAACCAGTATGCTGTCTGGCTGTCTATTCTGAAGAGCGTCGTCTAGGCTTTTCCATAGATGCCCAGTGGTGGTGACTAATGGGCTAAGCTGTTTGCCACACTGATTGGAATGTCCCACTGCTGTGCCACCCACTACCTCCTCCTTCCACTGATTCTTGTCTCTCTGTAGAGTGCTCTGTGTCTTCTGAGATGCAGTAGTGATTGGTCTGTGCAGTCTCTCTGGGCCCTGCCGTGAATACAGATCAGGACTGCACTGCATTGCCAAGTGGGCATTTCCAGCTGTCTGTCTTCAGTCTCCATGCAGACCCACCTGTGTGCTGAGGTCCAAGTTCCTCCCTGAGGGCAGCAACAAGGAGCAGGCATAGTTAGCGCCAGTTTAGGTAGCAGCAGACCCCAGGGACTTCAGTGAGGGACACCACCCTGCCTGGCCTCAGAGAAGATGTGAGTGACTCCCTCACATTTGCACAGCACAGTTCAGGGTCCCAGCTCTTCTTCACATGCATTTTTAAAGACCTGCCCAAGTCCCCAAGGTCATCATTACCATTCCTTTAGACAAATAGACATGGACTCAGAGGTTGCCGGTTCTGCCTCAGGTCATGTGGGGGGAATTGATTCTTGGACTGACGGGTTCATCGAGCCCTTCAATCAAAACCTACTGGCCATTGCTGTGTAGCAGTAGGTACTTCCCTGTGTGCTGGGAACCCATCCCTGCCTAGCAGACATCTTCTTTCTGATGAGGATCGGGGACCCAGGTTGGTCTCCTAATTGTTCGATTACGTCCTGATGAATGATAGCCCAGAAGCCGCCACAAAGGGTTCTGGAAGCAGCAAAAAGAGGCAGAGCTGGAGCTGGATTCCCAGTCCCCATGCTGAAAAGGAGGCAGCAGTGTACCAGGGATGACACGTGGACCCCACGAACACCAACAGAACTCCCAGGCCTCCCTGGGAGCAGAGCATCTGAAAGTTGCTCCGAAGCCTTCTGCATCTGGATGGTTCCCCTCCCCCACAAAGGTGCTCAGCATTTAGCTAGCATCATGTAGAATCAGGGGCCCCAGAGTTCTGGGCCCTTCTATAGCTTTTGTGATCTCTGGTGTGATTCCCAGTTTCCCAGCCCTGCTTCATGAAAACTGGGTCTTGTGGCCACCCTACCTTCCTGCTCACTTTTAGCTCAGGAACCTCACGTGGGCACATTTTTGCACAGAGAGTGGCAGGACGGAGGGGACCACAGCCCTTCTGACTTGGTCACATACCTCTTTTCCCCCTTACTTCTGTCCAGTCTGCTCCCACCCACTGGCTCTTACTGTTATCTGTGTCTCTTATATTCTATGAACCTACAGCAGAGGGTGGGAACAGCATATGTGCTGTTGAATGAGTGGAAACGGCCTTCAGGATGTATTCATTTATGAATGAATGCATGCATGTGTGACTGACTGATTGAATGAATGACTGATTGAATGAATGAGTGAACAAGCGAGGCTATAGTCTTTTTGGGGGGGTGAAAGGCTGTGTTTTCACAGACCAGAACATATAGGGCTGTCCCTGCTGGTCCGTGCAGAGCAGGCTCCTCAAGCTGTCCGTCAGATCCCGTGGGGACAGACTTAATTGTGATGATAGCTTTTCTGGTTGCCCCTCATTGAGTTTTCTCATGCTGCCACCTAGTCCCAGTGAGCTCAAGGGACTGAGACTGCTGGTCTGCATCGGTGCCAATTAGCACAGATAGAAATCAAATCTAGGTCTCTGTGGCTTTCTTAGTTCCCGAGTCTCACAGGACTCGGAGCCAGGCAGAGCCCCTGTCCTCAACCCTGAGCCTTTGGTGTTCTCTTAGCGTCCAGGGATACTGGCATTCTTAGGCCTCCCATTGCCTTACATCCACACAAAGCAAAGAGCTCAGGTAAAGTGTAAAGTGTCTTTGCCCACAGCAGGGAGGGCAGGTCATGTGTAAGTAAATGGCTCGCTTATTCAGTTGCAAGACCCTTCCCATTGGTCAATATTTATTCTCCAGAACAAGGTCATGTTTCTTGCCTTCTGTAGGCCACACTGGCTCCTTAGCGTCCCCCTACTTACAGGTCTCTTGAACAGGGTAGCCACACTCATTTCAGAAATGGAGCCTGGGACTCTTCTGTTTCCCAGCCAGCATGCCACAGAGGTAGCATCTGCACCAAACCCAGGACTTCAGCCTCTGTCGTGTTGTCCTATGTGTGTTCTGTTCCTTAAATAAGAAAGCAAGTCTCAAGATATATGATGCCCTAAAAATAAGTGATCGAGATTTCAGTCTTTCTCCAGTTTTCCCATTACTTCTTTACAAGATAAAAAAGAAAGAACAAACCCTGGCATTTTCATCTTGCACGAAAATTTATCTCTGTGGATTTCACAACCTTTTGAAACCCTTGTAGTAGAGGACTCAGAGGGGAAAATATAGGCTATGGATAAAGATAAGAATAATTGGATGGGATGTCTGGACACAGGTCAGCTGGACTCACTGTACCAGAGAGTGGAATCTCTTGTTGTTCTTGGACGCGTCACGCAAGGACAGCAAAGCCAGCAGCAGCCTGGTGTGCTGAAGGTCTAGTCAAGAAGCTTGTCAAGGAGAGCCACGAATCCACTGACCATTGGCAATGAGGGCATTAAACGTAGCCTTGCTGGGAAGCCTGTGTGGTTTAGACTCGGTTGAGAACCCCACAGAGCCTGGGGAGTTGGGAGCTGTGAGGGAGAAAATCAATCACATTGTGACGAGAGCCAGCAGTTGGCTGCCTAGCAGGTGACAGCTGCCCCATCCCTCCTTCCCTCACGATATCCAAGATGGCGCTGCTTTCTCAACTCTCAGCTGTCAGGGGATCTCTTCGGGTTGGCTTGTCTCCAGCTTCTCTCTGAGACTAATGGCTCTTCCTGGTCTCAGAGCCTGCGTCAGCCCATCACCGAGGATGAATCTGAAAGCTGCAATCTGTGCCACAAACCCCCAGGCTCACAGGGCTGCTCTTAGTGTCCCCCACCTGCTCTCAGGGTGGACCCCACGCTATCCCCTCGGCGCTGTGGCTTTGACACCCAGTGGACTGCGTCGTCTGTCAGAGATAGCCGTCCTCTTTAGGCTTGTGACAGATCAGGCTCTACTCACCATTCTGCCAGCCCTTAGGCCTTAATGGCAATGTCCACTCCTGCTGCCCCATAGTCAGGTTCAGGGAGGTACTCCACCACACATGCGAGTGGATAAGGTGGTCCACGAGGTACCCCCTGGTTTATAGAAGTGTTGTGGGATCCTAAGGAGGCAGACACAGCCGCTCCACAGCCAGCTTTGCCTCCCCTCTCCCCCCGTTCCTAAACTGTGCATCATTAACTGTCTTCGTGAAGCTCTTCCCTGCTACCCTCACACTGGCTGGTGTCAGTGAGAGCATGGGGACCAAGCCTTGCATGTTCATGTATACTCACTGCGGGGCCAAATCTGCTTCCATGGACTCTCCTGTCTGTAAATTCTTCTGAATGTCTTGGACATCTATAGAGGAAGTGCTCTGAGCACAGTCCCAGGTTCAATTCCCATCTCCCCACTCCACTTACTAGAGGAAGATGCCCACGTTATCTTCCTTGATGACTGTGCCAGATGGTCCCTGTCCTGAAGGCTGCCCAGAGCCTTCAGATAACTTGGCTGGGATGACATTTTCCATCAGTGTTACCCATGGGGACCCTGACGTGTCCAGCCAGCTGTGGGGCTTGTCCCAAATTCTTCTACCAGGGAGATCAAATCCATACCTTCCAACTACCTTAGCCAGGCTTGTTGACAGCCTGAAGCTATTCCCTTATGACTCTGCAATAAAGTATCAAAGATATGGCTTCCGCAGGGAGGGAGGCAAGAAGCTTGTCCAGAGCTGCCATCAGGGTGGGCATGCCCTCACTGGGGACATCAGGTGAGTCATCAGGCCATGTGTTTGTTGAAGCAGAGAAGCAAGCAGAACAAGTGTCTACTCCTTTGTGACAGCTGGCGCCACTGCCCTCATCCTGCAGTGGACTCGGGAGGCAGCTGACCTGGACTCTGATCCCAGCTTTGAGTGACTGTCTTGACCTGAGACCCAGAGGGTGACCTGGGGATTCAGGCTCCTTTGTACCTTTGATAGAAAGTGACGCCTTTGACCTCACAGGCATCTTTTAGGGAACTGGGCTTATCCTCAAGCCTTGGTGCCCTGTGTAGGAGAGATTGGGGCTCTGCAGTGGCCTGATGGGAGCTGTGTCTAGACTTCACAGAAGGGCAGTTCCTGCTGTGTTGGTGGGCACCCCAGTGGTACACAGGAAGTGGACCTGCTCAGAGTGTGCCTGCCGATGGGATGCATGGATAGAGAGTGGAGCCCTCATGGGTCCTTTGGTTGGCAGGGCCTCACTCACCATCACCTCTGCCCCACTCAGGGGCTCACTCCTGCTTGGTCCTGGCATGAGGCAACAGGTACAGAGAAATCCCTAGCAGAGGAAGCATCCCCCGTCAGGTGTCGGGGGAGTTCCCATTCAGTGCTGACAGTACAGGGGCAGCACTCCCCCTGGTCCCCATAGTCCTGTACCCTCTTTCCTGCTGTAGGATTAGGGGAACTCGAGGCTCTAGTCCTGCCACTGCTCAAAGCTGGTTCTGCTCTTCACAGGGGGAGACAGGGACTGGGCAGGCCAGATGCTGTTTAGGGTGAGAGACCAAAGGAACCTGAGAGACCCTGACCTTTATGGAGTTCCCCCACTTCATATTAAATGCAACAGAGTCTGTCCTCTTTCTTTTGGAGAAAAAGAGTCAAGTGCACCTTTGCTGGGATTTTTGGGAACGTATGTAACCCCAAAGCATGTGCTGGAGGATTGGCAGGAGGCCGCTTTGTGCCTAATGTGTGTGGACTAGGTAGTATGTCCCAGAGGAACAGCCTGGATGTTGCTTTGTCCACATGCCTTAGAAGTTGGAGCAGAAACCTAGGAAGAGTGAATCCCTGCACCCGTGTGCTAGTAGGCCAGGAGCATCAGACAGGGTTAGTTCTTGACCTCATGGTACCTTATGCTCTTTATCTACTTCTGGTGCTTTGAATATTTAACAGGGCAGGGAGAAAGGTTTGGTGAGGACATTTCAAATTCTGATATTTAACTTGATAAGAAAGAGCAGCTGTGTGCCAGCATGGGCTGAGGTACCTGGAACTGCTTGGGGGAACATCCCCTTCCCATCTGGGGAACCCTTAGAAGATCTGGTCCTTGAAGGAGGGCCAGCATCCTGGCTACTTTGAAGCCAGACCTTGAGTCCGATAGGGTACTTCAAAGGCTTAGCCCCTGACCTTTCCCAGGCAGGTTCTGACGACGTCTGTCTCTTGGGGCCCAAGGTTGGCACTTCATCACTAGACAGCAGTGTGTAGGCAGCAGCTAGAAAAAAAAAAAAAAACATCTAAGCAGGTGTCTAGTGGTGCCAGCTTAGCAGAAGACATTCCCCTTAGCTTGAAAAGAGCTTCCATGCCTTCCCAAGCAGGCCAGTGTGTAGATCCTGGTGGGGTGGCAAGCATGCAGAGCACCCTCATTTCTGCCACAGTAGATGCCCAGGAAGACCTGTGGCTCTGGCTTCTCTTGTCTTTGTTCTGTAACCTTTACCTTGAAAAGCCTCAGTTTCTGAATCTGTAAAATGGACATGATCTTACTTTATGCCACTGAGAAGAAATGACATAACCCCACTACGATATTTGGTACTGGGTACCTGGAGGATGTTATACTCAGAGAGAGTTGTGTTGTTAAGCTTGGGTCAGAGGCTCCTGGGGATCCAGTGGTGGTGTCTGTTTCACTTTCTCAGAGCCAGCTTTGCCCACACAGTAGAAGCACCATTTCAGTCCACTGTCCCTGAAGGTCTCTGGGACAGTGAATGGCTAAGATTGCTTTTTCTGCAAGGGATGGGGTGGACTTTCACAGGGGAGCCTGAGGATCAGGTTCCAGCACAGGGTACCATCACGAGGGACCTCCAGACTCAGACACAGGCAAATTAGGCAAGTCAAATGCTCTTTCTGACTTGTGGCAGGCCAGCCTGGACAGACTTGAAGTATGTCAGCTTGGTTGACTGCTGGTGGCCATGGACGACAGGCCTTTTTCCTGGGTCTGAGGTAGAATTCACAGGTGGACTGAAAGTGGATGGCATCCCACCTGTGGGAAGAGAGAGAAGGTTCCAGGTCAAGGCAGTGAGCTGAGGCTACAGTGGAGGACAGAGGGGCATGTTAAGGGACAGTTGGAGAAGGTGACTGCTGGTGACTGTGCTCCCCAGGATAGCACTCTGGATCACAGAGAATCCTCGTTGTCTCCAACCTCAAACAACAAAACAAAACAAACAAAAAAACCCACTTTAGATGTGCAGAGGCCAGCATTTCTTCATGGCAGGTGGGGGTCACAAGTGTGACCAGCTCCTCATGACTGGGCCAGCACGTCAGGGCAGACCCCACTCTTCCCCCACTCTGCTCTCATCTTTCTTCTGTCAGAGAAGCTGCTCCACTGGTCCTTTCCAATTCCAGGACAGCTGCCCACTCTGCACCTGCTTCTGTCCCGGGTGCCAGAGTGTCCAGCCCTCCCCTCTGTCATATCGTTCTACGCCGTGGGAGCAGAGAAGAGGGAGAGCCCAGTTCTTTCTCTGCCCCTTGCTGAGGAGAGTCAGATACAGACAGCACCCGAGAGGGAGAGAAACCCTTGGGGCTCAGGAGCAAGGGGGTGGATATCCAACCGAAACTACTGGAATATTCTACCTGCCCTCACCCTTCTTCCCGTACGTTCTTTCTCTCCACTGTCTGTCTGCCTGCCACCAGGTGTTTTCTGGCAGGGGGCAGGCTTCGATGTGGGCAGCAATGAGCACCAACAACAAGCCTGTCCATGTGCACGGAGGCCGTTCTAGCTATGGCTGTTCTTGAGATGGGAGACCCAGGACTTCACTTGCCCGTGGAAAGCTGGGTGTTTTGCTGTTGACCTGGGACCAGGCAGAGTGATCCTGGCAATGGGGCCTATAATAGGTTGGCTCTGAGCTGTTCAGGTGTAGCTAGGGTGTCCAGAGAGGAGGCACATGCTTGCTGAGCCACCACTGACGTCAGTGGTTCTCAGAGGGAGGGCGATGGGCTAACTTGGCTACCAAGACTCAGCTTACAGTCATCATCCCAAGGGTTTCAAGCCCCTGCCTCTGAAGGATTCTCTTTTGGTCGGGAGTAGAGTCCCAGGCCTATTTCTGAGCAGTGTGGTTCTCAGACGAGCTGCCTCACGCATCCGTACACATCTTACTGTCTTGGAGTGTAACATGGCCCCCAACATGCAGCTGATGTCCGTGTCACTTGCAAGATGTAGACTGTGAGATTCAGACACAGGAAGTGGCCCTAGGGTTCAGCAAGTGGCCCCGTGCTACCCCAGGGCTGTGTGGGAGCTGCCAGGGTCTCAAACAGCAGACCTGGTGAGCCCAGGTGCTCACCTAATACTGAGAGAGTGTCTTGCCTCTCTCTGTTTTACTTCCATCAGTTTAAGGTTCTCTGGGCCTGTTCTATTTTTGAATCGTCTTGGATCCTGGCCTGCCTTTTTGCTCCAGGGTAGGCCTGGTTGTCTCCTGTGGGTATTTGTGATGGAGGTTCTCTCCCTCCTAGACAGGAACAGTGATTGGGTCATGATAGATGTGCCTGCTCCCGGAGCTACGTGACAATTGTAAATGAAGACCATTGATCACACTACAGAAGGACCAAAGGCTGCCACCCCACCAGACCTTGTTTCAAGTAGAGAAGGTGGATAGCCAGGCAGGGGTGAGTTCTCTGGGTGTCTGCAAGCCAGCAGCCATCCCATGTGGGCTCTGGGAAGTTCAATGCTAGCTCCTGTGTCCACTTGACATTCTCTTTGCTGAGTTCTTTGGAGACTCTGTCACTGCCACTGGCTTAGACCCAGCTAGAAGTGACTGTCAACAAGTATATGAGACCTGAACAGGAAAGGAGAGGAGAGCTAACAGGTGTGTGTGTGTGTGTGTGTGTGTGTGTGTGTGTGTGTGTGTGTATGTGTGTATGAGAGAGAGAGAGAGAGAGACAGACAGACAGACAGACAGTGGTGCCATACCCCACATGAGCATAATGTTGAACACTCCTTATAGAGTAGCCACTATGACTGCTGCTATCTTTGGCCTCCTACTGAGGCTCAGGGGTCTTGCAGTGCCCCCCAGAAATACACACCAAGGAGCGAGGGGATCCAGGTCCCTTGTAGGGGCCTTGAATTGCCCCCCTTTTGCTGAGGAGTGCTTTGCATAGGCCCTGTGCAGAGGACTCCAGTATTACCTGGGTTGTCCCAGGGAATATATAAGGACATGGAGAGGTTAGGCAGCACTCAAGTTCCCCTGTGGGCTAGGGCAGAGTGTGCCTGTCGGGCCTGGCACCCTGGCAGGGTGCATCTCCTAGTCTCCCCACCCCCACCAAGATATTGTTAGGGTGATGTCTGTGAGCGGAAGCCTGGCGTGAAGCCAACCCCGCAGTCTGACTCAGGGAGAGGACTGCAGTTCCTGATGTTCCCAAATCACATGGGAAGAGGAGAGTGCTCTGAAGTGTTGGCAGTACTCGGCTTTGCAGAGGTTCCGGTGCCCAGGAACCCTCATGAATCCTTCCCTGGGCCTGGCAACCTGTTGGAAAAGGATGAGTTTCTTCCTAAACTGTGCTCCCATGCAAAGCATGGTCAGATGCTCCCACTGTCCTGGCTTCCTTGCTGCATTTGGCCAGCTCTGGCAGTGAGCCCACTCCCTGCCTGACCTCCAATCATCCCCACAAACTGCCACATCCTTTATACATTATAGGTGCAGACAGTTAAACAGGTGTGCACACATGAACATGTGATCATTGCATGCATGTAATATAAACAGCATCAAATATGACATTTGTTTGTTTATTCACAAATGGAAATTAAAAATCCCCCAGGCCAGAGTAACAGTCCTTTGTGTCCTTTGTACTGTGACCTACTGTGGTCCTCAGGCTCCCACCTATAGGGAGGCTTCTGCCCATTCCTCCTTCAGTCCTCAGCATGCCAGGTGGTGCCATGCACCTCCTCCCCCCACAATACAGGCCCCACTCTCACAGGCTCCTGACCGTCGCTGGCTTAGAAGATGATGGTCACAGTACTTTCAGGGTTTAGAGCTTTGCTTTTGAGGTGCCTTGAGGGGTTGGAACCCCAGTTATTGCCTTTCTGTTTATTTATTCTTCACTTGTTCATGGGTCCAGAAAGCATTTCCTGAGTGCCTGCTCTGTGCCCTCTGCTGCTGACCCAGGAGGGGCCAGGCTGCCCCCTTTCTTTTGGTTTCTCTTCTCAGCAAAGCAGATGGATGTGGGAGCTACTGAGTCATGACCGAGAG
The DNA here is from genome assembly GCF_949786415.1 of Peromyscus eremicus. Lineage (NCBI taxonomy): Eukaryota > Metazoa > Chordata > Mammalia > Rodentia > Cricetidae > Peromyscus > Peromyscus eremicus. The sequence goes on from NC_081436.1 coordinate 29,884,744, forward strand.
AGGGGTCACAAGTACATCGGTGTACTTTTTTCACTCCTTCTAAGAAAAGAAGGGATTTAGAAAGTGCTTCTGAGTGACAACAAGCTGCGGCCCATCTCATGACCCACTTGCCATCTCATGAGGACCCTGCTACAGGTGAAATACTGGTTGTCCTGGTACCCAGGAGCCCAGTTGATATATAGACCTCTACCCCTGCCACAGGCACCTCATAGTGAGTGCCAAGTAAGGAAAAACTGGGGCAGGGATGGCCTTGGTGCAAGAGCCTTCCTAGAACTCAACACAGAACTTACCTGTGCCAACAGATGGGAATGGTCAGACACCTAGTTTTCATGTAACTTGCAAGTGTCCACTTCTACCCAAGGAAGCCCAGACTCAGAATCATTTGCAGAGACCAGTTTTGAACCAAGAAGTACCCTGTGTGGCCCGGTTGGCAGCTCACTCAACAGCTCAGAAGAGGAAATAATTTGCTCTGTTCACCCAGGAGAAACCCCAGAGTGCAGCTTTCTCTCCCTGGATCCCAGCTGCCCATCACCCTGTAACACAAAGGATGATGAGCTTATGTTTGCATGACATTTATCACAACCTCATACCTATCCTTGGAATTCCTAGCCAACCCTAGATAACGAGAGAACTTTATGGAACTGAGATTGACTACCCCCATCCCAGATGGGGCAGACACCTTTGTCTATGGATCACGCTCCTTAGCGGAGGGTAAATGTGTGTGTTCCAGTTGACTGTCTGCGAGATTGGAGGTCATCCCCACAAGCACCATCAGTGCCTCTTCGGCTCCAGGTGAGAACCATCAACTGGACTGTGTTCTTCATCTTATGCATGTGGGAATTTCCCATGAGCAGCAAGTTTCTAAGTGCAGAACCAGGGCCAAAGGAGACGGCAGATGCCGATGAAGAATTCACTGCTTGCTTGGCGTTCTGTAAGGAGTTTGCCATACAGTGGAAGATGGGAAGCACCAGTACCTTGGCATGGTGGGGGTCAGGGGTTCCACCTCAGTGACAGCCTTTGTCTCCCTGGCACCTCGCCAGGCACCTTCTTTGTTACAGAACCCCTCTAAGAACATCTGAGGAAAGCATAGCCTGATTCTTAACTAAAAGCCACCACCCCGTTCCTGGATCCAGGCCAGCCAGCTTCCTCTAGGCAACTGTGCCGCTTGTAGCCTAATGACTCTCAAGCTCTTTTGGGCGCCAGCTCAGTTAACAATGAAGTCATTCTGTGAACCACCACATATGTGCCAAAGCTCATCAAGTGTAAACATTTCCAACCAAGTCCACAGGAAGTCCTTTTTCTTCCTGATCCATTTCCTCACCAAGCGTTCCTTTTTAGTTGCCTGGTACTCCCCAACCTTTCCAGGCTGCATCCGTGTAGCTGTAGCATCCCTCTGCCTAGGCTTTCTCTGCAGGTCCAATAGCTGTGCACAGCTGGACCAGAGTCCTGCCTCCTAGGACACAATATTTTCCAGGAAATTTGCCACTCATGTGTCACCCTTACATGGTGTCTGAAGGGAAGACGGAGGAGGGGTCAGCAGCATCTCAGGGCACCCCGAGCTCCCGAGTTCCTGCTGAAGACAGGGTGGGCATGTGAAAGGAGAACCATGCTTGCTTAGGTTTGAGTCAGGTCAAGTTCAGATGCTGTGTGGGATTCCCTGGCCATGGCACAATGCTTCTGCTCACATGGGACTTTGTTCCTGTCTCTCTTCAGAGCTTGTCACATTCCTGCACAGGTTTCTGTACTGTCCAAGAAGTCAGGCTCTGGATAGGCACCAGCCAAGTGTCCAGGACACCATCAGCTGGCCAGAGCCAAGAATGGGCATTTTCTCCATCATCACTTCTCCTAGAAGTTCCTCATGGAGGCCTGTGTGTGGAGAGCTGTAAATTGTCCCCAAACATGATCTCTTTCAAACTCAGTTTTGTGGGATGGCTGTTGATATGTGATAAACCCTTCATAAAATGTTGGGTGGGAAGGTAGAGCCTATAGCTGGATGGCTGGATGGACTGATACACAATTGAGTGGATAGATGAAGGGTTAGGTAAGCGGAACAGAAAGAATAGATGTGTGGGTGGCTGGTGAAGGTGTAGATGCAGCTTGTCCTTGAGTATGGGTGAATGATTTGGTTGGGCAATTCACTGACATAGCAAAAAATCTTCCTAAAATTATATAATGCAGACTTTAGTGATGCTTTGGCATGTACTTTCGAGTATTACTCTTTCTCTTGGTGACAGTGACTTGTGACTAAAATGTTGTTATGGGTGTCTCAATTTCTTCTAGGAAACAGGTGATCTGGAACTGCAAAACAGAATAGTCACTGGGAGCCCCTGTCTACCTGAGGGGCACTGGGTTTGGGACTAAGTAGGAAGAGTCCCAACACTGGTCAGGAGTATGGGGCCCTAGTGGTGACTGGCTTAGCTGCTGAGTAGCCGAGCTGGCCACTGTAGAACTGAGCATTGACTAAGGTCATGCATGGGAGAGGACAGAGTGCTTTCCTAGCATGTGTGAGGCTCTGGGTTCAATCCCCAACACCATAGTCAACCATCATCATCGATAGTAATCCTCACTGTGATGGGCACTCAATACCAGTCATGTCCATCTTTGGGAATCTCAACACAATGTTGTCATCTCCAAAGTTCTCATGAACCATGAGATGGAATTAGAGAAAAAAATCACAATTAAATAAAGGAAACCCTTATAACATGGTAAGTAAGTTTATGATTTTGTTAGACTACTATCACAGCTGTCCTTAGCCATATAGAGCCTGTGAGTCACCAGCTGAACATCCCTGCTGGCAGCAGCCTCAGCAATTCTAGTATCCGCCCCACTCACATCATATTCTCAGTCCTCCATCCTCATTTGTACTGTATAGCTGATGAGAAAGCAGGTGCCAGAGCATGTGGGTGACGGTCTTGTCTCTGAAGAGGTCAGGGAAGGGCCTCAGGTGTCACTGGGATCTGGTTTGACTACCAGGAAAGAGCAGAAAGGTCCTGGGAGGACCATGAAAATGAGAGCATTCAGGCCAACTCCTGGACAAGGTCCCAGAACCTCCAGGATAGTGGACATTGCTGCCAAGCCAGAGCAAAGCAAGCTGGAACAGCAGATGGCTGAGATATGTCTCAACAGGATGACCCGGAAAAGCTACCTCACCCCCTGGCCTGTTTCACTCTCTGGAAGGAGCCTGTTAGTTCGGCCTCTGAGACTGTGAAAGTCATCAAAACCAGAGGCCACAGAGCATGGAGCTTAGCTCCAGAAATGTTCATCCTCATGGTATCACTTTGATGATACTTATCGAATATGCACATGCTGGGAACACATGCTTGACCCACCAGACAGTTGTAAACATCACCCATGTGTGGCAAACAGTTACTACTCTGTATCCTCTGACATCTCAGAAATTCCTGTTGCTAGATAGGGAACACAATGCAGCCCTGAAGCAGAGGAGAGCAGCATGTACACCTGCTGTACAGCTCAGGACACAGCAACACTCCCCAGAGAAGAGCTGCATGATCCAGGGTCCAAGAGGACAGCTAGCACCATCATGTGACTTAGGCTGCGGGTGCCAGCTACTGTGATTCTCTGAAACAAGAGGCCTCAGGTTGCCCATGTTGCATATTGTGAACTGACCAAGCAGAAGCCTCCGGGACAATTTCACTCAACTTCTGACATCTGTAGGACACCATGTGCCAAACAAATCCGCCTCTGCATTTGCCGCACAGCCTGTCTAGACAGTAAACCCGCAGTGGGGCTTTGGCTTGTGAAGTGACATCACCCAGCATCAGAGAAGCCAACAAGCCGCCAGGGGAAGCTGCCAAAGTGAAACAGAGAGGAAACACAATGCTCTCAGACTGGAGCCTGCAGTACACAGCTCCAGAGTTTCTTTTAAGTACCGTAATTCATCTAAGTATAGAGGTTTCTATTTCAGGGTCTGGGAAGTAAATATATATATGCATATTTATGTGGAGAGCAGTGTCTATACATTTGTATGCTATATATAGAAAAATGATACAACTTGAGCTCTGTGCACACAGATTTTTTTTTGGCATATATATGTATATACAACCATAGATCTGTGCATATTCCTGACAGCCTACCCTGGTTCATATTACAGAATGATGGATGGTCTCCTGGGTTGTTTATGGCCACCATTAGCTCCTTTACAGTGTGTGTGTGTGTGTGTGTGTGTGTGTGTGTGTGTGTGTGTGTGTGTGTGTCTAGAAAAGCTCTCTCCTGCATACATAGGTTTCATTGATCTTCTGTAATCATTGAAGAAGCAATATGTACTTCAGCGTTGGGGGACAGCAAATAATACTTTCTTTGTAGGGTTCTTGGAAGCTTGCAGAGGAGTGAACAATGCAGCGGTCACCATGGATGAGCATGCATAGACCTGCAAGGTCACCAGCTAGCCATATAACTGCAGGTTGTCTTGGGCCCTGCAGGCTCAGCTGTTGGGCCATAAACCATCACCTGCTACATTACTTATCTCCTGCTCCTCTGTACTTCCTTGCTATCCCAACATTTTCCAAGACAGCCATTCAGAATGAGTATCTTTTTTTTTTTTTTTTTTTTTTTTTTTTTGGTTTTTCGAGACAGGGTTTCTCTGTGTAGCTTTGCGCCTCTCCTGGAACTCACTTGGTAGCCCAGGCTGGCCTCGAACTCACAGAAATCCACCTGGCTCTGCTTCCCGAGTGCTGGGATTAAAGGCGTGAGCCACCACCGCCCAGCGAGAATGAGTATCATCTGAAAGGGATAACAGTACCCCAACAAATGGCCTGGGTAAGTGACCAGGAACCATTCACCAGACCCAAGTCCAGGTTCCCAGGATCCGAGAGTCCTGCTCACTGGTACAGGGCACACACCTGTCTCTTGCCATCTCCAACCACTCCAGGGAGGTAGATGCACAGTCTTCCCTTTGAGCCTGAGGCAGGGTTGGCTCGTTCTTCCCATCTTGTTAGCATAGAGGGCCGGATTTGCTCCTTCCAGGAGTCCAAGTGTGTTTGCACATGAACTTCACTCTAGCTAAGTTGACAAAAGGCCTCCATCCCTTACCCAGAGTGTGCGGGTGTACATGTATCTCTCCCATTCACTGTCAGCTCATGACCCTTGTTTTGGGGACATGTGGTATTACCATCTCAGGAACTTCAGTTCATTTCCCCATTTTGTGTATGGCAGGCCAGTGTTCAGTTTTCTTGCTCCAACACTTCGTTCTGGAAGTCCTGTGTCCTACCAATTCCCGGACTTGCACCCTCCCTCCATCCCTCCCCATTCTTCCAGTGCTTTGGGACCCCATGGGGCTAGAAGCCACACATCCAGATCCTGGCACACAGCTGCCTTGTGATAAGCATCACTGAACAAGTGACCAAAGGAAGGCGTGTTCTGATTGACCGCACAGCGTCCCGAGCTTGCTAATGACTTTGGGTGATAAAGAGAACTATTGATCTGAAGTGACATTGATTAGACAGACCACCCAGATCACTGGACTCCTGCCCCAGGCTGCTTAATCTGGCTCACCAGTGGCAGTGCAGTGGCCAGTGAGCACAGCATGCGGCAGCGGCAAAGGCTGAAGGAAATGGAGAGGTGCTTCCTGGGATGCAAGTTTGGTGCTCGCCTGCGCGACCATTCCTTGCTGTGGTCCACTGTCACATTTGTGAGCACCGGGCAGCTTCTGATATGGCTAGAATAGTGTTTGTTGACACAGACTAGAGCAAGTTTAGCAAAGCACTTCCATTTTCTTTCAGAGACAGTCAAAACAGGTGTTTTCTAAATAGTTTGCAAATACCTATCTTCATTTATTTACCCGCCCCCCCCCCCCCCAAATAATTCACCATATTCGTCTGGTGTTCAGTGCATTCATCCCACCCCACTAGGTCCTGTTTAGTGAGTTCTGTAGACTGTCGTGGGCCAGCTGGAGCCTGGGGCTGGGCAGGTAGGAGAGCAGATAGCGTATTCTCTTGGCTGCCACCCCCCTCCCAGGCTGCTGCCCTCAGGGAGGCAGAACTGAGAGCTCAGTTCAATTTAGGATCGATCCATCGTGATCTTGACTTCTGCAGGGAGCCTGCGCCCGGGCCAGCCCAGCTATCAGTTCTTCAGGACGCTCAACAGCCTGCTGCTTCCCGTGGAGCCTGGCTGCCTCTCCGTAGCTGCAGACTTCCCGAGCCCCAGCTTTTCTGAGCACTCCTTCACCGTCCTCATGAAGTTCAAGCCCCCTCCCTCAGCTACTTCCTGGTAGCCTCTGCTGCCCCTTGGCCTCTGTCTCACCGCTAACTCCCTGGCCCCCCTCCTTTCTTTGCAGTCCCTCACCCATGCCCCCCCCCCCCCCCGCCACAGGGCAGCTGTGGGAACAAAAGGCCACACCTTGTTTATTCGAGGTCGGTTTGGCTAGGAGTAGCTGAGACCTCAAAATAATAGTGGCCTCAGTAAAGTGCATAGGCCAAGGGTGGTCTGACCTGCCCAGTGCTGGGTGCCGGACTTGTTCAGATCCTGTCCCTTGGCCGTGCATACCTCTTGGAGTCTGAGACACTATGTGCACCAGGTGTCATCAGGAAACAGAGAAGAGGCCATTTCATACCAGCTTCCTGGGCCCTGTGCACCCATACTTACCTTGTGTTTTATTGGCCCAAATGCAGTCAGTGTGCTACGCTGAACTTCAGCAACAGCTGGGAGGTATGGGCTTTATTAATACCACCCACTATGGCCACCGGGAAGTCTGCCACTCATATGCATTTGCAAGCTTTGATGGAGCAAACAGAAAGGTGCATCTCTGTTCAATACCTCCTTGGGCTAGTTCTGGTCCGCAGGTCCCCTGTATCCTTCTTCAGCCCTACCACCCAGGGAGGAAATGAGACATAACCTGCCAGGCCATGGGACCAGTACACGGAGAGCCTCTTATTCCAAAGCACCGTCCTTCTCAACTATCTTAGCTAGAGAAGCTTAATGCTGATCAAAGCAAATGTGCCCATGGTACAGTGGACCAGAAAGAAAATGTAAGGAGTCCAGCTGACAGGTAGACGGGTACCAGGAAGTGCGCCAGGACTGGGGATGTGCTGGGCCCTGGCAATAGGAAGCAGAATGGTGGCAGTGAGTACCTGGGGCTTACCCATCACACCTGGCCAGCAGCCTCCATAGCAACCCAGAGATCTGAGCATCTCTGTAACCCGGATGACGGCTCTGAAAAAGCGGGGGAAAGCCTTCCTCTGGGTGAGCGAGGAAGCCGAGCCTTGTGCAAGGTTAAGGATAAGTTCTTCTCTGCAGACCATCGTTCAGAAAACTTCTAATTTGCAGTCAAGCCTGAAGCCTGAGGGCACAGCACTCCCCGCCCTTCTTCCCGCTTCCTTAACTTCAAGTGTGAACTGTGGAGTTTGTGCTTAGTGCGCAAATGCAATGGCCAGGCCTCAGAGCAGCCCTCCCCAACTCCCCTCACAGGGATCTGCAGCACGCAATCCGTCCTCCTGGTTTGGAGATGTAATTTTTTTTTTCATGTCTTGCCTTTCTGGAAAATTAATGGCCCCTCCATTTTTCACAGAAAGAACAATGAAGGAGTGTCTTGATGGGACGGAAATGCTCCATCGTTCTCTCTCATCTCATGACATGTTTAAAGCCCAATTATTTTAGGTGGAGAGGAGATGGGGGGGCTTAGCCAGGTTGGGCCATCCCTCTCTGCCCAGCGCTCCGCAGGGAGACTCGCAACATGGTCTTGTGTAAGGCCACGACATCCAGATGCAACAACAGTTGTCATATTTTGCATATGAGCAGAAGGTTGGCCAAGGATCTCTTTTAGTCCATGCTGTTTCGGTATGAGGTTTCTTATATAGAAGGGGCCCTGAACCTGCAGAGGGTGGGCTGGGGGCAGGTCTCTTTGGGAAGCTATCCATGTGGGAAGCCCAACCCTACCTTGTAGCATAGAGGAACAGTGGGCTAATGTCTGCAGAGGGAGTGGGACCGGTGGGCATGTAGTGCCAGACCTGCCTTTCGCCAGGATGAGTAAGAGACCATGTGGTATACCAAGACCTATGACCATGCTGAATTCCTACCAGATGGGGGCTAATACCAAAGGCTACAGTCAGAAGTGGCCCTCACTTGCCAAAGTTAAGGTAGCAGTAGAGTGGTGGTACTCGGGGTGCAGGATTTCTTGTGGGGAGTCTCTCTCACACCCATTGGTTCATGGCTCCTCCCATCTTGGGGCCCCACTGTGTGTGGTGGGGCCTTGCTCTCTGGTGGTGACTTCAGCCTTCTTCTTTCTCAAGTTGAGATTTCCTTGAGTGGAACCTGTTAAGTGTCAAACCCTGGGACAAATTGCTGAGGTGCCTATTTAACATATCAGAGTGGGCCTGGCCTTCAGGTTCTCCCAGCACCCCTCAGTCCCTGTCTGTAACAGGGTCCTCTTGGCTTGCATACCCTGCTCCCTACCCTGAATTCTCCAGCCCAGGGGGTTGGACTGCTCTTCACTGTATAATCCAGCCATTTCGGTTAACCTCCCCTCTTGTACCTTGTCCCTCTTGGCTGCTACACCTGGGTCCCCTCTGTCCCCTTCCCTTCGACCTGTCCCAACATGACCCAGCTCTGTCTGGTCATGTCCACTCAGGACTCTCCCACATGCCCCTGCCTCTGGCTATGCTCTCCCACATATCTCTAATAAATGTTCTCCTCCACTATACCTAGGAGAGGTCATGTCCTTTCCTTTCCTTTTTATTTATTTATTTTTTTCATTCAGAACCTGCCCTGAACCTTTTGTAAGATGTCTCTTTCACTTGTAAGGACCCTGCTGACCACTCTAAGCACAGCTGGATAATTCTAGATTGCCCCCACTTAAGTAAGCAGATCAACCCCTCTGCCCCCTTGGCAGTAGGTATTGATCACAAGTTCAACACCCTCCCAGGCCCTGCCTTTGCCATAGGCATCAGTTCGGTCCCTTTGCCGCAGGTGTACACATTACAGGCTCTGTGTGTCCGGTTGCATCATATCTACTAAGGTACTCTGCTTATCTGAGACCTCTTCAGAGGTTGATTTGTCTGAGGCTATAGGACACCTCAATCCCCCTAGCAGGACATTGGACCAGGCAGGCCCAGGCTCACTACCTTCTGTCTCTGCTGTTTCTCTGCAGACACCCAAATACCTACAGTATGCCCCACATGATCTCCCTCACTGAGTACCCACCATGAGACAGGCATGATTCTGGAGTCTGGCACTGAACAAAGCAGGCTGGTCCCTCACCCCCATTCTGATTTCCAGGCCTGGACTGGGGCAGCATCTTGACTGGCCAGGCATCCCGGAAGCACCTGGCATGGGCAGCCCATCTCTGGGCTTCAACTTCCTCATCTAGGGAATAAAATCCTCAGAGCCCCTTCCTTGGATACCAAGGAAGTAGGATAAATAAGACCTTGGTTCAGGGCTTGACAGGGCGAGTTCTTTTTGTAACAGTAAGTGCAGGAGTGAGGGAGCCAGCTAGCCAGTAGAGAACTCTGTAAACTGTTACTGGGCAGGACAGATGGTGAGCTGCGGAACCTAGATAGTGGCTGCATGCCTGTGTGCTAGGCTGTGTTTGGACTGCCCTGCAGTGCAGGAGGCTGATGCCACAGCCTCACTTCCTCTGGAAGTCAGGCCCCTAAGCCTGAGCCCCCACAACTTGCCCCTTCTCCATGGGGGTCCAGACTCCCTATGCATGAAAAGCCACTACCACTGGCTTGGCCGAGAAGGTCTGAAGAAAATGTTGTTCAATTTATAAATGGGATGGAGAGCCCACTGACTGTTTATTTGTAGGGCTTCTGTGGAGCTACAGCCAGTGGGGAATGTCTGTGTGGGTCTAAGCCAATTCTTCCCGCGACAGGAATTAGAAGAGTTAGAAATAGGGCCTGTTTTTTTCCCCCCTTACTAAGGCTCAGTGTTCACTTTGAACATCAGGTGTGGATGCTTGGATGGAGGCCTGTGCTTGGGACAGAGTTGGGCAGTAGAGGGAATTTTAAATCAAGGTTATGTGGATCTAAGCGGGAGCCCCCTGGGCTGTCCTTCAAAAGGAAGAGGGAGTGAGATAAGCCCTGAGGCTATGCAGTAATTCCACAGGCTGTGAAGTCAGCTCTCCTTGCAGCCATCAAGAGAGGGCCTGCAAATTTGCCAGCTGATACCAGGACAATCTCTTAAAAACACAGCTGGGATGTGTGGTTGGACCATGTCACTCACTTGCTGCTAGGACACCACCAGACACCCCCTGATAGAGTGTCAATGCAGCCCCTCTAGTGGCATGGTCAAGGTCCTCTGGAGGTCACACTGTTGCTTCATCCACCCCTCCCAACTGCCAAGACAGCTCCTTTGTACCATTCCAGGCCCTTTCAGATGCTGTCTTTCCCATGAAGACGTCAGCATGTGCATCTGAATCCAGCCAGCTTTGTGTCTTCAGCATGCTGTATTTTCCCTGACACTCAATAGATAGAGTCAATTCTGCTGGACCACATGAAATGAGTGAGCAGGTCCATCAAAGCTAAGGCAAATGCTTGCTCCTGTACCCTCACATCTTTGTCAGCATCTAAGGACAGTGTCCACGGCCAGCCACCAAGGCCTGAGAGCCTCAAACCACAATGCCACCAAGAGCTGTGGCAGCAGTGAAATCTACTTCAAGGTGACCTGGACCTTGTGGGTTTATGTTCCTGCTAGGCAGTAGATGGAGGGCTGCGAATAGACTCCATGCTTCACAGGAATCTGATACAACTCTCTTAGCTTTCCCTGGCTGCATAACAAAACACCAGGAACCCGTAACTTCTCCTACAGCTTTAGTGGCAGCCATCGATGCTCAAGGTATCAGTGGGTCACATATTCTGAAGGGACTGGGGAGACTTGCTTCTTTTGGCGTTTGTTGCTTCCTGGTTGTTACTGGCATTCATTAGCTAGTATCCAAATCTTGGGCAGATTCTGTATGGGTAGGTATGTTTTGGTGACAGGAAAGGCAGGAAAAAAAGGCCTTGAATGGGGACTCGAAGTCTACTTGAAGAAACCCAAAGTGTATTCATCTTAAGGGTGAGCTTTCCTGAAAATCCTGCTGGGGCCCTCAGCCCTTGGCTGCTGTAATTATTGGGAAGTGGAAAGCAAGAGCTGAATGGTGCTCTTCGAGGATTTGTGTGGGAATAAAGGAGTGAGTGTATGAAGGAAGAGGGAGATCAAGGGCAAAGTGCCTAGGAAGGCAGAGTCTACAGATAACCTTTGACACTTCCTCCTAACGCCCCACCTTGGGCCACATCCTTGCCCAGGGACCTCTTAGCCACAGCAAGCTTCCTCAAGGACCATTCCCTGTAGTGGCGCATGTCCATTGGGAAGTGATGACTCTTCCAGCTAAACTCTTCTTCTTTTTTCTTTTGTGTGTGTATGTGTATATATATACAAGTGTGTGTACATATATATGCAGTATACATAAGTCCCTGTGTATATATGTGCCAGAAGTCAAGTCTGAGTACCATTCCCTAGACCTTTTCTTATGACAGACTCTCATCGACCTGGAACTTAACAAATTGGCTAGGCTCTCTGACCTCTCCAGTACTAGGATTATGAGCACACACTACCACGCCCAGATTTACTTTCCCACATGGATCCTAGGGGTTCTAATCTAACTCATGCTTCTAAGACTTGTTCTTGATTGACTGAACCATTTCCCCAGCCCTAGACAAGTCTTTAGTGTGATCAGAACTCTTCTCCACAATTCGGGCATGGTGACACACACCTGTCATCCTGGCAGTTGTGAGGCTGAGACAAAAGGAGTTCAAACTCAAGGCCAGCGTGGCATAAAGAAACAATCCTCCCTATGGGTCTCTTCCTGCCTTGCTTATCCCAGAGATCCTGTACCACTACAGTATCTCATCCTCTGTGTGCCATGCTTTACATGGTAGCTCAGCTTTTATGTGATCATCTGTGTGCAAACAAGGACACGATGTTAAAATCTGGGACTTTATCAATTGGGTGACTCAGATCTGTAAATGGACACTTCCATGTACTAACCACCTGGTCCCAAATAACCCTACTCAGAGGCTGAATATGAATTATAAATGCTCAGCCAATAGCTCAGGCTTATTGCTAACTAGCTCTTACATTTTAAGTTAACCCATATTTCTATTTATGCTTTGCCACATGGCAGTACCTTTATTAGCATGGCATGTTCATCTCCTGCTCCCTCTGCGTCTGCTGGCAACTCCTAACTCCACCTTTCTCCTTCCCATCATCCTTAGTTTGGTCATCTTGCCTATACTTTTTGCCTGGCTACTAGCCAATCAGCATTTTATTAAACCATTTCAAGTGACAAATCTTTACAGTGTACAAGAGGATTATTCCACAGCACAAATCAATGTGTCCCTTACCATTTTGCCTCATAGAGTGGATGTTGGGGCTGAATTATGGAGAACAAAGCAGAGAGCCAGGAAACAGCGCTAGGGTTTGAATTCAGTTGTGGTTCCCTAGGTTGTGAGCAAAACTGGTTTGCATTTCCCTCACTCCACACTGATCGAAGCCCTGAGAAGAAGGGAACCAGAGGGAGACAGGGTTCAGTTTTCTGGCCCACATCTCAGCTAGAGGCTGTGGAAAGTCAAGGCTTAGAGGCCCATGGGAAGGACACAGGGAGATGCTACTTATGAAACTGGGGCTCCAAGGGCTCCCACTGCACCCACAAAGGTGCACTTCGTTTTAACCACATGTTTAGAGAAGTCAGATGGCTCACCCAAGTCCACCCCTTGCCCAGAGCAGGACCTGGCACCACCTAAGACTGGCTCACATTCTCACAGCACTGGTCCCCTGGACCAGTGGTTCCCAACCTTCCTAATGCTGCGATCCTTTAATACAGTTCCTCATGCTGTGGTGACCCCTAACCATGGAACTATTTTTGTTGCTACCCCCTAACTGTAATTTTGCTAGTTGTGAATCGTAATGTAAATATCTTGTTTTTTGATAGTCTTAGGTGACCCCTCCAAGGGGTGACAACTCACAGGTTGAGAACCACTGCTCTAGACTCATGAGGGGCTCCCTCTCCTCAGAGAACTGTCAGTGGTGGTAAGAGGTGCCGCATGAGCCCAGCTGCACTGCAGGAGCCAGGAAAGCACTGACCAGCACCAAGGGCCCAAGTTTAGAAAACATCACCTATGTCAGTGTGCCTTAGGGTACCCAGGGCCTCGGCACATCAGCGGCTTCTCCAGAAAAAGTAGTTTCTAAGTTTCCAGTATTGCCTCTGGATGTATAGGACTTCCTGGCCAAGGCCAAAGCAGGTCAGGGTTACTGTGGCTTCAGACCTTGGAGTGCTTCACCTTTGACACTGAGGGGCTCTCAGCAGTTCTGTCATCATCAAGCACCACCCTAACAATACCTAAACACCCTGACTCTAGCTGCACGCAGCACCCTGCCCTCATGGCTTGCCTAGGCCTAACCATCCTGCCCTTGCCTGGAGACCACACTACACATTCCTTCTAAACTGCACACCTAGCACCCTGCTCCCCAGATCCTTCAGTGCCCCCTTCTCCCAGAACAGAATCTAAAGGACTCAGCACACCCATCCATAGACCTCATCACCAAGACTCTTCTTATAGCCATGCCAGTCCACTGCCCTCCATCACCGATCCCCTCCTGTTCCTGCCCTGTTCTCCCTAGCTGGCTGATCTCTACCCTGGAGTCCCAGCTGGACAGTTTCTCTTCTAGGGAGGCCTTACCCTGCCACCATGCTGGGTCCTCACATCTCTCTACCTGTCCCCCTGCTCAGCGCTTGCTGTGTGGCACTCGAGTTCTACACACTGAGGTGCATTTTATTTCCAGGCAGGCTCCAAACTCTGTCATTAGTCACGGTCCCCGCCAACCCCACCAAGCCAAGGTGTGCAAGCCAAGACATGGCTGCAGGAATGACAGGAAGCTTTAGGGAGCATGGAGTAGGGCAGATGTCACCAACGGACCTTTCTTGGTGGGTGTCATTTTCATTAGCCACCGAAGCCATGAGGGAGAGAACTGAGTACCTCAGGCTGTGCCCATAGGAGCCTGCTGTGGGCCAGCAGGGCTGCTGACTGTGAGGACAGACATATCAAGGTTACCTAGGAAGTCTTCCCGGCCTTGAGGAGAGAGAGAGGATCAGCCTCATGGAACATTTTTTGGCCCCATCAAAGGTATTTTTATGGCTATTTCTGACAGATGGTTCCCCTAAATGAAGCTTGATGTCCAGGGGTTGCCTAGAAGCTCTGACTCAATTTTCTTCCTCTTGTGGTTCTCCCCTTCAGCTTTTACCTCAGCTGGTAGGTGGATGTGCAGTGGGGGATCTGGGCCCGGCCAGCATGTGGTAATGGGGGGAAACAGCCCACCTGAGAGAAAAAAGGATGCAAGGGAGGATTTGGGCAGTTTCTCCTCCGTGAGGGATGTAGCCTCCGTCAGTGGGAACATCTACCCACCAACGTCAGGCATTATCAGAAGAAGAGTCAGTCCCCAGCCTCTTGTTTAATGTGTTGCCTCTGCTAGTGTGCTCTCCCTGTCTTTGGCTGGCTGATCATCTCTGAGACACACCCAGTCTCAGACACTCACCCCTTTATTCACCGGGGAAGCGCTGACCACCGATCACGCAGTTGGTGCCGAGCGCTCTGCGAAGTTATGAGGTTTAGAGTTCTGCTGTCATGGAGGCCGCCACTCTGAAGTGGGTCCTCTAGCTGGGGAGTATTCCTGACAGGGTAGGCAGAGGGGGGTCCCTTGAGTCCAGGGGTGAGTGTCTGTGGAGAGGGGAGGGCCAGACAGGCCCCAGTTCAGTAGCCCTTCCTCCACTGGGGAGGGAGGCTACCGCTCTGGTACGGCGGACGCATTGAAGGGAGTCAGCAGACCCAGGATGGAGCCACAGAAGTGACTCATTCTTACAGTGACATCAGCCAGGTCTGCAGTGAACCTCTTCTCTGTTCAAGGAACAAGGAAGATGGGTGCCCCAGGGTAGCAAACACTGATACAAAGGACACACAGGTCAGCAAACCAGGGGGATAACAGCCAATAGCCTGGCATGCATGCTCTCAGACAATTTTTATGTTGTCCCCACCACACCTCATTTTCTCAGACTGTGAGCATCTAAGAAATTGGCTGCTGACATTCCTCTGTGGAGTAGGAGCTAATGGGTGTCAGTTCCCAGAGAGCATAGTGAATGAATGCACTTCACAGCAGATCTGGATAGCTGGGCTCCCGCCCTCAGAAATGAGGGAAATGGCTTCCAGACTCTGTCCCGCCTAGATGACTCTCGGGGACCAGAGACCTCAGGCTGGAAACCAGGGATATCAGGAGACCCTGAGCCATCTAATGCGCCTCAAGGCGTGGCCAGAGACTTCACCAGGAAAGTTTGTTGTGGAAATAGCCAGATGGATATGGGTTAGCATTCATCGGGTGTTTGTTTGACCATCACCCGATGTAGCTGTGGCAACAGAGCAAGACTGAGTGAGTATATTCTCAGTGACAGACATGACAACCCCACACTGCTCCCTGAGGAAGCTCTGTGGTGGCCCCGCAGAGGGACAGAGGTGAGCTGATGCCATGGCCTCCGAAGGAAGAGTAATGGTCAGAAAGCCCTTCTCAGCATCTGGGATGGGTACCTAGAAGGACAGGAAGTCAGACATGTGTGGGAAAATGGCGGGGGTGGGAGGTGCTGGGAGGGGGGATGGGACAACAGCCAGGTGCATGTGCTGCTGATGTCACGATGCTTCTAGAGACAGGTGTTCTCTAGACTAGGTCCACGCCTTGGACTGTGTAAGCCAGTTGGCAGCTTTGTGGAGCAGAAGACCCATGCAGCTCAGAGAAGGCCGCTCCTGGAGTATCTATCTCCCACGGGAAGAGCATCCTCATTGACAATACACCCTGTTCACAATTCTCCCTGCTTCGGCTAGGGGGCCTAGCTTGGCCTTGGTCTTTGCGAAGATAGGAAACGTTGTGGAAAATAAGGTGATAGTTAGATAGCTAAGAATCCCTGATGGCCGCTTCCACCCAGCAGCTCTGCACTCAGGAGCAGCTATCCACCCAGCGGCTGCTCCTCCAGGGCCTAAGCAAAAGCACTTACGCAGCTAGTGTAGACCCGGCATGAAAACAGTGGCCATAAAGACATGACCTATGTCTACTGGCACTGGATAAGCCTTCCTGCTGGCCAGAGGGGTAACCCAGAGATTTACCGGTACACAGTCTTCTCTGTTTCCTGCTCTCCAGTCCCCACACTGACACCATGTTAGTGGAGATAAAGGCCTCAGCTGCTCCGCTCCTGGTTCTTTACCCATGGTCTCGCAGTGGAAAAGTACTATCCATATCTGTATCTGTATCTATCTATCTGTCTGTCTATCTATCTATCTATCTATCTATCTATCTATCTATCTATCTATCTATCTATCTATCTATCTACCTACCTACCTACCTACCTACCTACCTACCTACCTACCTACCTACCTATCTATCTATCTATCTATCTATCTATCTATCTATCTATCTATCTCTGTATCTCTGTGTGCAGACAGAATTAACCCTTCTTTTCAAGCCTTTCTACCCCTTGCAGATAGATGGTGGCCTGGTCTTCACGTTTTTCACCAGTACCATGAAACATGGAAGTTTTTAAAAAGATGATTTCCTTCAGGTACAATATCTCTAACTAGAAGCAGCCTCCTGAAAGAGCATGTTTTGTTTTGTTTCTCATCACAAATGACATGTAAGCTAAGACTTCTCAGAGCCTAGTTCTTTGCTCATGGGGATTCAAGAATGTGCTGCAAACGACTTTGGGGAAGCCAAGCCTGTATCCCCTCCTTTGTCTTGGGAAAACAGATGGATGTGAGCTGCCTGTTTGCCTCAGTGGCAAACCTGTGCTTCTATATACTGTGGTAGACAGCCGGGATGAACACGGGCAGAAAGGAGCTTTCTTGACCTGGGCCTGGCCTTGCTCACAGCCTGCTTTACACATGGCCTCAGCAAGCTCCTGGTTCTCTGCTGATCCTCCTGCCCACCTGTGTGGCCTCTAGCAGGGTGAGGCTTGGGGGACAATTAGTCAAGTCAGGAGCGTGGAGCCCCGCATGAACACCGAGATGAAGATTCACTTGCCTCAGGGGAGGTACTTCCCCCTTTCTGAGTCTCCAGCTTTGGTGAAAACCATTGTTTGCAGTAGATGCATGGCTATCTGGAAGGACAGTCATAGGGTAACTTTTCCAAACAACTCACAAGGTGAGGCCCTACCTCAGTGGTGGTTTGCAGTTCACATAACTGTCTCCCACCGCCTTCTTTTCTCAGCCACTCCTGTGAGCTTTCCAGGGAGAGTTTTCTGGTTTTTAATCTTCAGCCTTCCCTCCCATGTCTCCACAAACCCAGCGAGGCTTAGCGTCTTCATTTCGCCCCGACAGCCCTTATCAATCTCCCCCTTAATTAAAGCAAGCAGCCTTGGTAGCGGGTCTCTCCTGCGTCATCTGGGACTGGTTTACGGCAGCAGCAGCATCGGATCGGCCTTTCTTCTGCCTCTGTCCTGTCCCCCCAGGGCTGTCAGCAAGGATGCCTCTTGGATACAGGAATAGAATCTTGGGGGCATAGATGGAGAGGGACATGGATGCACGGCTACAGCTGGGTAGATGTGGAGCTAGACAGGAGGACTGAGCGAGCACGTACGGGCACAGTGGCCCCAGGCCAGAAGTGGGGGGGAGAGACAGCGCGGGTGCTATCACTGTCCTGAGTCCCGAGCCAGGAAGGACCTTCAGGGCTTTGGGAATTCATTAACCAAATGGAGCATTTGTACAGCCAATTTATAAAACAAATTAAAGGCAGCTCTCTCTAGTCAGCCAAAACGGGGTGAGGAAGCCAGAGGGAACTGGTCGAGTAGGTGATATTTTTGAGGGTGGCTTCAACCTCCCTCCAGACCCCTCTTTATGGCCAGTGCCGCCGTCCAAGGCTCCAAGAGGAGAAGTCACATGTGTGACCAGCGAAACCCAATCAATGGAAACACCCAAATCCTGCTGCCCGGGTGCCAGCACTTTGGCTTTTTCTTGTATTTTCTGGGCTGTGGTTTTATGTCCTGACATCGGTGATGGTGGCAATGGCTGAACCCTCGGATGTGAATGAGTTTCCTTGTGCACATGACCACCCCCCCCCCCACCAGAGGCTTTGGCCACACCTATTAGAATAGATCACATCTAGGAATCTTGGGAAACAAAGAAGTTTGTAGCCTACCAGGACTAGGTCATGTTTTCAAAAGCTTGCTAAGACACCCCCCTCCTTTTCCTCTCTGTCTTTTGGTAAGTGAGGTGGCTCTGTGGATGCCTGGGATGGAATTACAGTCTGATGAGGTGAAGCCAGGAGCCAGTGGGGTTGCACAAGGGTCTTAGGACATGTGCTTTCCCTATAAATGGGGTTTCTGGTGTGATTCTTACAAAACTGCAGGTTTGTAGCTAGGAAGGGAGAAAGGCCTGAAGCGGTTAACTGTGTTCTAATTCCTGCCTCTCTGCTAGCTAGAGCCTTCAGCCAGACTCCAGGGCAAGGGCCTCCTTTTGTCTTTCCATATCCCCCCCCCCCAAATTTTCCTGTCTTTCCCTGCCACAACAGAACACCACTTAATTCTCAAGAACTCCCAGATAGTGAAGGAGTCTTAGCCTGTTTCAGATAGTTTTTCTCTCCATTTTAACATCAGAGGCTCCCAGGCTCCGTGACCTGCCCATGGCTGGAAGACTGGGCAGCCATGTGATCATAGGCCATCCCAAACCAGTGCCTCCCACGGCCAGAGCACCTTCTCATGGACATCACTCAGTTTTCTAATCCCTGTTAATGCACAGTAGCTCTGGAGTCATCCCTGAGCTGCTTGCTGTGACTACAAATGACACCAAGTATGGCTCAGCTTCCCCACTACCCCCATGCAGGGGTTCATCCCTTCTCCGTCCTGCCTGTGACTCAGAATGAAGCTAAGATGAGTCATCCTGATGGCGGGTGTACCTTGCATCTCTTTTCATGAGAAAGTCATACCCGCCAGCATCCGTCCAGTTTGTCTAGAATGCTTTTTTTTTTTTAACCAGTTGTGGTGTATTCTGTGGAGAGGACAGGGCATAAGGCAGTCAAATGCTATGTATGTTTAGAAGAGACCTAAGCACAATATGAGGAGGATGCTTCTTTCGTCTTCAGTACACACACCCTACCTACCTCTAAAGCCACCTTAGGTATCACCAGCAACTCCTAGGCCAGAGTGACCGAAGCCAGCTGGTTCTCACCAGGAACACACCTTGCTGAGCAGGTGGCAGGGGAGTTCTCATGGGAAACTGAGGCAGAAGATGCTGCCGTTGATAGGATCTTAAAGCTAGGAGAAACCAGCCTTTCTGAGAGCCCCAGGCTTCCCAAAGGTTCCCCTCTCAGTATGCCAAGGCTAAACTCATTCTCACCTGGAGGCTCTGGGAAATCTTCCACCAAGCTCATTCTTGCTGTCAGGACTCAGGTCCTTGGCAGCTAATGAGCTGAGGCTCTAGTCATCTTGTCATCAGCTAGGGTCCTGCCAGCTCCCAACAGCTACCATCATTGCCCAAATCCTTTGGTACCAGCATCGATGGGTGGAGCCCTTCCTATGTCTCCCTTCTCTGTGATCAACAGAAGAGAATGACCTACAGGGGGTTTTTTTGGGGGGAGGCGGTTCAAGATGGGGTTTCTCTGTGTAGTTTTGGTGCCTGTCCTGGATCTCACTCTGTAGACCAGGTTGGCCTTGAACTCACAGAGATCTGCCTGGCTCTGTCTCTCGAGTGCTGGGATTAAAGGCATGCACCACCGCCGCCTGGCAAGAATGACCTATTCTTGAGAGTTGGCCTGGGGAAGTTAGACCCTCCCCACACATCATCCACTTTTGGCTGAATAATGATCCCTAATTACAGGGGTCCTGTACAGCATGCAGTCCTTACAAGTGTCCCATGCCAGCACCATGTCCATACAAGGGTGGTGGCCACCTTGGTCATCTTAGACACTTCCACAGGGTGTGGCACCTAATTTAACTTAGCTACAAGCTTGTGGGCTTCAAGGGTCAAAGCTGGGTCTAGGACTTACAAGCCACTGTCCCCAAAACAGCACAGATGTTTCATCCCTGGTCAGTTCTTGTGTGTTAAAAGCAGGCTCTATGCAGTGGTTCTCAACCATGCTAATTCCGCAACCCTTTAATACAGTTCTTCATGATGTGGTGACCCCCCACTGGTCATAAAATTCTTTCATTGCTACCTCATAACTGTAATTTTGCTACTTTTATGAATTGTAATATAAGTATGATATGTGACCCCAGAGGGTCACAACCCACATGTTGAGAACCACTGCTCCATGGCAAGGCCGTCAGGAAGTCCGAGGAAAAAAGGGCTGTGTGCACTTTGTTTAGAAGACATCATCACACTGTCTCAGACTTGACTTGATGGTACCCGTGTGTCTAGAATGTTCCGGAAGCCCCTCCTCTGGGAAGTCCGAAGGTTAGAGTATTTCACTCAGCTAGATCCTGGAAGAGGTGTTGGAGATAGCAGGAAATCATGGCCACTTGCCACAGGCTCCTCAAGGAGGGAAGCGGAATACAGCAGATACAGGTTCACAGTCACTTCTCAGACGAAAAGGGGTACTGAGTCACACACTCTAGAACAGCAAGTGATTCTCACAGGCCCACAGTGCCCAGATTTCCTCCGATAGGCTAGACACCTCTGACAAGCAGTTGGACCCACCTAGGCCTCAATTTCCCTTCTTTTAAATCACGGAGTGATGCTTTCTGTCCCGGAAGCTTATGCTGAGTGACAGATGAGATTGAGTTTGAGGCGCCTTCTGTGTGATGCCTAATTCCTTACACGGAACAATACATAATCATCCCATACAACTGAAGCAGTTTGTGTGTGTGCATGCATACATGTGTGTATAAGCTATGATTCTCCCTGAAGCCTCTGTCAGGATTAAGTATCAGGAGAATTCGTTAACATCTAGGAGTACCCATCCCTCACATCGTATCCCTGGCTGCTTATCTAAGGTCAGACACTCACTGCACAGAGGACTAACAGAAGTCCATGTAGGGCATGCGCAACCCTCTTCACCTTGAGCACAGGCCTGCAGCCCAGTGTTTGATCGTGAACTTCCGGAGGCTCCTTTCCCAGCTCACGTCCTCTGTGGGCTTTTGAAATGGGATAAGAGCTCCTGCCTTTCAAGGTTCCTCAAGCACTAAATGCACACTCGGCTTTCAGCACTGGCCTGTCACAGGGTAAATGGGCAATCAGCACTGCTGGCAATGTGATTAGTGGTGTCCACTCTGTCACCATTAGTCAGCCCTGACATTTCAGTCTCCACCTGTGGTCATGTCTGGTGGAGAGCTGGGTGCTGCCGATATACCCTGGGGCTGTGATTGCCTGGCCATTGACTGTGGCTCACAGCCTAAGGAGTGTAGGTAGCTGGGGCTCAGGTGTCATAAGCTGGACCTTCCCTGTGGCTGCAGGCAACTTTGGCCTCTAGAGTGGGTCTGGGGGCCATGTCACAAAGCTGGACTTTCCCCATGGCTGCAGGCAACTTTGGCCTTTAGAGTGGGTCAGGTGGCTAGAGAGGCGATTGGGCTCTTTGGTGACAGCAGTCTGCATTTCGCATTGGCTTGGGACAGCTCCTTCTTGGGGTCTGAACATTTGTGCTGTGTTATATGCTGAACTAGGTACCTCCTAGATTCACAAATTGAAGTGCTTTCTACCTCTGATCCCTAGAAAATGTCTGCCTCTAGATACAGATATAGAATGAGGTCACAAGGGTGGGCCATAATCTGATATGATTGGTGTCCATATAAGAAGAGATTTGGGTGGGGGCTGGTGAGATTGCTCAGTAGGGAATAATCACTTGCCTGAGTTCAATTTCTGGGACCCACATAGAGGTAGGAGGAGAGAAAGAACTCCACAGTTTTTCCTCTGCATGTATTATGGACACACATGCCTACACCCCATGCATATCATACGTAATATAATCAAAATATTTTTAACTTGTAAAAGAAGAAATTTGGACATAGATCTGTACAGGGGGAAGACCCTGTGAGGAAGCAGGATAAACCAGCCTCCTATTGACACACTGATCTGGGACTTCCAGCCTCTAGAAGGACATTCTGTGAAGTCACATAGTTTATGGCACTTTCTTGTGGCCATCCTGGCAAACTGACTCTGTGTGTGGGATGTGTGTGGTGTATGGTGGTGGTGGTTCTGTGTGTGTGTGTGTGTGTGTGTGTGTGTGTGTGTGTGTGTGTGTGTTAGGGTGTGTGATGGTGTTTGGGAGTGGTAGTTGTGTGTGAGTGTGTTAGGGTGTGTGGTGTATTGCAGGGTGGTAGTTGTGATGTGTGTGTATGTATGTATGTGTTAGGGTGTATGATGGTGTTTCAAAGTGGTAGTTGTGTGTGTGTGAGTGTGTGTGTGTGTGTGTGTGTGTTAGGGTGTGTATTAGGGTATGTGATGTTATTGGGGTGGTAGTTGTATGTGTGTGAGTGTGTGTGTGTTAGGATGTATATTAGGGTGTGTGATGGTGTTGGGGTGGTAGTTGTAGTGTGTGTGTGTGTGTGTGTGTGTGTGTGTGTGTAAATGTGTAAAGCTGGAGGTTGCAGAGCACCTTTGCTTTGATACTTTGGGGCTGTTTCTATTTCTAACTAACTTGAACTTGTCCCAGCACAGTCTGTGTTTGTAGTCACTCAGACCCCCCACCTCTCATTCTGCCCCTTGCCACTTTCCCTCCTGTGTGCATAGAGTGACAAGTTCTCTCGTATGTGGCAACAGGAAGTACATGGTGTTTCAGTTCAGACCCAGCTGGATTGGAATCCTGTTTCTGTCACTCACTAGACTTGCCCTCTTGGCCAGCCACATCATGTCCTTCTGCCTTCCTTAGCCTCCTGGCTCCTGAATGAGGGTGCTCAGATTACCTCCTTCATGGGTCCTAAAGTCTGTTGGGAGGCTGAGAGAGCATGCTGGTTGGTTAGCTACACACCCTGCATCCGGGTGGCCGTTGGGACTTTGTCCCAGTGCATAAACCACAGATAATAAAGCACCTATGCCCACTCTTCCCATATTTGTGTTGAGAGTCATAACCCAACATGCACAGTGGCTAACAGGCCTCTGTGCTACAGTACAGGAATAGGTATCTGCCTCTCCTTCAGCCCCCTTCACAGCATCTGCTGGGAATCACAGTCATGACGTCCGCAGGTTGGTAGAAACATCACTCCTGGATAGCACATTTTTAGCCACAGCAGCCCACACATGTTCACATGCAAGGCTGGGCATGTGGTAGCCCCCTGGTGGAGGGATAGATAAAGGCTGAAGACTATGGCTCCAGACAGAGAATTTTATGTGTTGGGTATGGCTTAGGCCAGTGGTAGCTGCCCTTTGGCTTTTCCCTTATGTCCTGTGCACAGGATGGCCATGAGAAGTCAATGTAATGGTAGCTTTAGAAAGTGATGCACGTGCAGAATCAATGGCAGGTCACTATGCAGAAGAGAAAGACTTTATACCATCATAGAGTGTTTACACATTCTCTGTGTTTACACATCCTCATGCTATAGTCCTGGTATCTGTATCGTGCTCAGAAGGGATGCTGTCTGTGCAGATGAAGATGCCTATAGTGGGAGGGAAAACCATGTGACCATGCTGATCCGCAGATAATTATGTAGAGGATATGGAAGGGGGAATGGGTCTGTCTATTCTAAGTGTTACTCACACAACTGCAGAATACAAATGATCTACTCCTGACAGTCAACTTTAGATTTTCTTTTTGGATGGTAGAAAGTGAGGCACAGTCAGTAGAAAACGTATATTTAATTTTGCATTTGGATCCTTTCCAGCCAGCAATGTGTGGTATGACATCCTCTCAGTGCTTGGTATACTGTGACCTTTGGCTCCAAAGTCACCCCAGATTGGAGGAGAGCAGCTGAAATGGCAGAGGGGACTGGGTGGCTTGGCTTTGATGTTGGGTAGGGTACGCATGTTCAATGCATTTCTGACTCACAGTGGGTGTGTCAGGGAGGAGCCTCCTCTGAGATCCGGCTTGCTAGTATTTGTGTGCACATTGATGATCTGTCATATACTGTTTTTTTTTTTCTGAAGTTCAGACAGTGGGCTCTGGGTGGCAGAAGGGCCAGTGGCATGGTCCTCGGGAGCCAGGGACAGACAGTTCTCAGAAGCCAGGCAGACCAGGTGGGGTTCCTTCAAGTTACTCGCTGGCCAGCAATTGCAGAGACAAAATGATGCTCAAATTGACCTCATCAGTCTGTCCTTAATAAAAGTTTCAGGTTAGTGTCAGACACCTAGGGCATCTGAATCAGAGATATCCGTTGTATTACTTAGATCCAGGTCAAGGGACCCCAGGATCCTCTTTCAAAGGCCATTTCCAATTCAGTCAGCACTTTTCTCATTGGTAGAAAATGTGAACAATTATCTTTAATAGACTGCCATCAGTGGGCCTTGAGCCACATCATTGCCCTTATTTCAGGACAATGGGTAATGCAATCTCCTAGGTTAGCTATGGGACCAGAGACTATAGAGCTCCCAAAAGAGACTGGTAGGGGGAAAGCAGCTATCTTGTGGCACAGAGGATGGTCTGTCCTTCGCCAATTCAGACCAGAGCTCAGAGCTCTGTGTGCCAGCCACTACCCAGCAGGTAGTTGCCATGTGGGCACATGGGATGCCGGGTGCTGGGGAAAATCAGGAGAGGGAAGAGTCCAGCTCTGCACGACACCTGCCAGATGAAGTGCCTCAGGAACTCCCAGCTTCCCAGAGCTTCAGTTTATATCAGCCAAATGGAGGTAACCAGTTCTCTGGTGCACACCCCAACTGGTGGCAGCGCTAGGTTCAAAGGTGAATCTGCTGAGCCCAGTTTATGTGCTTATAGCTAGAACTCCGGGGAATATTACCTGAATATTACCTGTTCTTAGGGCTCCATATTGTCTCTGCCAGCTCTCACCGTTGTACCACACCTAAACACGATTGCAGAGATCCCCTGTAGCTCAGCCTTCTCATGTTCTGCACACAGGGACAGTAAGGAGATCAGTTGACTGCCTAACTTACCCTAAGGTTATTCCATGAGAAAAATTATCTGTGACCTTCAACCTGGACTTTCAAATCCATATTGAGGAGGTTGGCATTGGGTCCCTCCCAAACCTCTAACCCAGGCTGGGGTCTGGATACTCACCCATAGGAGAGCATGTTTGAGATTGGATACACTGAAAGGCCATTCAACAGCTTCTAAAGCAAGGCCTTCATCACCCTGGACAACCATTTCTTTTCTGCTAGACAGAGATGCACTTGGCCGCAAGCATCAAGGACTGGTCATCAGTACAAGGGTTAGGTTTTAAGATGGCCACAGCATGCTCATGATCTAAGTGGGTCTGGAGGTCCCCTCTCCTCTTCGGGGACTGTATCACTGACTGGTCTGGAGGCAGAAGGACAGAAGGTCACGTCTTGGTCTTCAATTTCTGGAGCTCTCATTGGAAAACAGGGATGACTATACGCTGCCTGGTAGCACAGGCTTCTAGGGGTGGGCTGAGAGACTGGCAGTCAGAGTGTGAGGCGACCACAAGGCCATGTGACTTCAGGAGATGGTAACTATGCCTAAGTCTGTCAGGCTCAGACTAGGTGACATCAGGTCTGGAATGCAGAGCCGTGTGGCCTGATGGGTGACTTCTAGGGTCCCTTCAAGCCCCCTCCCACTCCTCTTCCTTCTGTAGAGTCATCACCACTTAGATGAAAAGGTATGGGAAGGGAGAGGCTGGGAGATCTGGTATGCAGGGCTTCCATGACAGGGCCCAGGAAAACACTTGTAGGATTTCAGAACTGTGAGCTACTAAAGGGGGTTACTCTTAGGAACCATGCTCAAGTTTGCTGTAGTGACATTAGATGACAAACATCCAACCTGTGACAGATGAAGAAAATACCTCCTGTGGAGCTGTGTGCTTAGTGACAGCTCTGAGTCCTGGGCCTTGGGCTCAACCGCCAACACCAAAGAGCCTCATCTGATGCATCTGTTGGCCTTAGGAGGGCATCTAAGAGTTCCCAGTGGCTGGTAATATGGATGAACCACAGGCCAGGGCGGTAGCAGGCAAGGCTTGGCCCTCCTTTACCAAAACAGTAGCAGAGAGTGAAATGGGAGAGCTGTGGTCTTCAATTGAATCTGGAATTGTGAGAAATCATGGGTTCCCCAGACCCCATCTCTATCTATCTTTGAAAACATTCCACGAGTCTTATTTGGGTTTCCTGAATCTGTCATCTCCTCTCTCCCACATTGCAGCCTTGGCCCTGACCTCCACTTCTGCAAATTGGGCAAATACTAGCCTCTTTTTCCCATCTACTTGAAAGACCTGTCCCCCTGCTCACTCCCAAGTAGGGTCCCAGCACCCAGACTTGTCTAAGAATCAGGCCCTCATTCCTCAGGGGTGAGTACCCTGGCTTCATAGGGAGGTCATGAGGACTGACGAGGCAGCCCTTCAGAGGCCTGTAAGGGATGTCGACTCATATAGAGCCCGTGGAGTGTGAGTGTCCCTATGTAGGATCTGGAGTGTCTCCTGGCCCTAGTAGTTGGCTTCAGCCGTGGCCCTGGCCCTGTGAATGATGCAGACGGGGTACCAAAGCTCTCCTGAGCTACGTATTGCATTTTGAGCATCTTGAGCTAGAAGATGCTTATGAGGGCTGCTAGTGGGCAAGTAAGGAAGCACAGAGACCTCCCCGCCCCCACTCAGGTGGCATTGCCTTCTCATTTGTGCCTTTAACATGGGAGGGCCTTTGGCTGTAAGCTCAAGTGTTCCAGGACTTCTCGGCAGGGTCTCTAGTTCCCCAGCAAACATCTTTATGTACAGGTAATGGAGCAGTTTCAAAAGAGCTATAGAGATGGGGCTATCCAGTCCTGGTCCTGGTCCTGGTCTGTTGCTGAATCTCTCCAGATGGGAATCCCTACAGAAGCACGATGGGGCACGCTTCTTGAGAGGCTTCTAGACTCTGTGTCCTGGGTAAGCTGGATGTCTACATCTTTCTGATGCATCTAGTTGCCAGCCCCACCCTGTAGGATATCTGGCTCCAGACAAGCCAACCGGCCGTGAAATTTCCCGTGGGTGGAAGTGACCTTCTCCTCAGATCTTATTAAGGAAATTAAATTTCCATTTTTATTGGGAATGTTAATTGATCCCCAAAGAATTGAGGGCAGAGTGTCTTTATGTAGAGTTCCAGGTCCCGGGGGGCTGAGGTTGTTGCTCAGCCATGCTTCCCTTCTATAGCCTCAGCATCCCAGGATGGATGCCACACTTCCGCCCTATCCTCCAGCATCCAGAATGACCTTCCTAGACCCCTATATCTGGTGCCTGTTTCTACCTTGTGAATTAGGAGAAATGAAAGGACCCTGGCCTCAGAAGGCAACAGTGCTTCCCCCCACTCCAATCCTACCCCAGCCACCAGAACTGCTGGGAGAATCTGGCTTCTGAGCCCATCTGAGGCCCACATGCCTGGCCACGTGTCACGATCCCAGGCCCATTGGTGAGATCCTTGCCCTTCTCTCAGACTTGGGCCGCTGCTCCCAAAATTCAGCTGGGACACTCAAAGCTATTTGGAGCTCAGAGGGAAGAAAGACAGAGTCAGAAACCCATGTGTTCAGAGTACCCTGTCTGGGGCGAGTGGGCAGCTTTGCTGGGAACAGGCATCTGAAGCGTAACCCCTCCCATCCGAGAGAGCCAGTGACAGGGTTGTTCCCAGAATCCACCATCCTCTCCGATCCTCTCCCTAACTCTATGGGGGTGGGGGTGAGGATGAGAAAATACCATAGAGACGTAAAATGACATACCCCCCCCCAAATCACAGCATCCTGATGGTGGAGTCAGCCTCAGTTCTTCCTTTCTGTCACAGTCTTAAGAGGAGCAATGTTATACAGCTCCTACCAGTGCTCCCTCATCTCCCAGGACCCCAGCCTCAAGAGCTGTCTCCCTCTCTGTACCTATTCCCAAGCCCACTACTTGTGCCAGCTTCTCTCAGCCCTTGCCACAGTCCCAGCAGACCCCTGAGGGATTGCTGTGGAATGCTGGTCCCATCCATGCCTTTTCAGACTCAGTGCGCATAGGAAGGGCTCTGAGGGTCCCAGAGGGGAAGAAATCTATTCATTAAATAAGACTCATCTGCTTCTAAACACATTCAGTGGTGGAACTCTTTTAAGATCAGAGCTCCCTGTGGCGAGCTGTGTTGTCTACTCTGCTTCCCACTGTCCTGGGAAGGCCTCCCAGGGGTCCTGGTGACCACAAGGGGTGAATGTTGTTGTGGTTTGAATGTGAAATATACCCATAGACTCATTTTTTCCCAATACTTGGTCTTTAGCTGGTGGTACTATTTGGGAAGGTTCTACAAATCTTTGAGGTTATATAGCCCAGTCCCTTGTCCTGTTTGCTCCCTGCTTCTGGACTAACTGATGCTCTATGATGGGTCAGCCTCATGCTACCACCCCCATAACTTCCCTGCCATGGTGTTCCACACGCCTCTAGAACTGTGAGCTAAAATAAACCCCTTCTCTCTTAAGTTGCTTTAGTCAGGTTAATATATCACCACAGCAAAAATGAAACCAATGCACCTGTCCATGACAGTGGTGCAGTACCAGGCATTGCCACCCCACCCCCACCCCCCTGGCCAGCCTCAGACGCATGCACAGGAACCCAGCTACAGAAACCTCACAGCGACCTGTCTGCTTGGCCACCTATCCATTCTCTAGATGAAGAAACTGAGTTTAGGAGATTGCATAACATATCCCCCACAACTGCCCAGCCTTTTCTAATCTCTAAGAGCCATTTTCAAAATCCAGAAAAATGGCCTGAAGCCTGGCCACTTCCCCAGCAGCCTCTGCAGAGTCTTTAATCTGTTTCCGACATAATGAGACTACACCCTATCTCCATGAGGCTCTGGACTCAGTGGAAACAGGCCATCTCATACATGTAAGCACTCATGTAAGCTATTCCTAATCCGGTATACAGAGGCCTGGCTGTGCCTTTGCCCCCATAGACCTGTTACCAGCCAGTCTGACTTCCCTTTACTCTCCCAGAGACCTCCTGTGTGCAGCAGTGATTATGAAAGGCCAGACTGAGTATGCAGAGATCTGATCAGGCCAGCAGGCTGGCAAGGTGCCAGCCTGTTAATGTTCCATTCTCCTGAGGTGACCCACCCAGGGCTTCTCCCTGCAGAAAAGAAGCTTCCAAAGGGCAGCCACTCAAGACAGATGAGCTTCTCTGCTCATTTCTGGAGCCATGTCTGCTGGAGCAGCGTCTAGACAGGGCGGTCAGGAAGGGGTAGATCCAGCTCCCAGACTCAGCCCAGAGGAGGTCCTCAAAGCCCAAGCCTGCATTTTATCCGAAACTGCGGAGCCTATGGTAGGCCACAAGCCCCAGTCCACCAAAGCTAAATACATGGTGGAAATTGCTGATCTAATCAGTCATCTCTACCCCTAATTGAGTCTCAGCTCTTCCCCAGGGCTGTAGGCTGAAACCCAAACTCCTTAGCATGGGGTCCTAGCACTTCCTTAATGTCTGGCTGGGTTCCTCACCCACTCCTGACTGGGGGCACCTTGAGGACTTTCCTCTATCTACCCTGTGTTTTGACAAGGCCTCAGCCAGGCCTCATCCTAGATCCCTACTCTGGATCCCTGACTCCTGTCTCCATCTGCCCCTCTCTTTCCATCTCCATGTCAGGCCACTTCTTACACCTAGCACTGTCTTTTCTATGTCACCTGAAGTGCTTCCCCTCTCATTATGTCTTTGAGGTGACCGGGCACAGGAAAGGGTGGCTATGGACTAAAGGTTTCCATCCCCCAAATGTTATGTTGAAGTCCTACCCAGCACAGTTGTAGTTGGAGACCAGGCCTCTAAGGAAGTCATTGAACTTAACTGAGGTCCTAGGGTAAAGGCCCTGAACCAACAGAATTAGTGGCCTTGCAAGATATGGCACTCAAAGCTACATAAGCCTCAAGGAGAGGCCCAGCATAAATTGAGCACAGGGTGAGCTAGCCTTAGGCAAGCCAACGGAAGGTTCTCACCAGACATTTGCCCTGTGTCACTTTGATTGGACTTCAGCCTTGGGAACCACAGATGCCCACACCCGCTGTCCAGGCCACACAGTCAGTCTATGGTGTGCTGTGATGGCTGTCCAAGGTGAGCAAGACAGGCAGAATAAGATGAGCCTTCTCCAGCATGTGGCCCCGTGTCTAAGGATCTGTTCCCGCTGGTGGTAGGTGGTGCCCACGACAGGACATCTGGACAAGTAGTGTCGTGTAAGCTACCTTGGCATATGGCAGCCCACTCTACTCTTTCTGAAGTTGAGGCAAAGGCTCTCCTATTCACAATCTGTTCAAACCCCTCTGCTTGGAGGTGGAAGTGGTGGGGCATCTCTGGCACCTACCTGGCCTGTAGCCCAGGCTACCACGTACTCAGAGAGTGTCCTTCATGTACAAAGGTGTAGACGTAGTTGTGGATCCTGGCTCTCCCCTAGGCTCGCATGGTAGGGCTGCACTGTGATGAACAGGGGTGCTGGCATGGCCAAGGAAGGGCCAGAGCTTCAGACTCTGCACAGCAGTCCATAGGCCCTGATAAAGCCATCCTGGCTGCTGCCAGGGCAGAAGCCAAGCCATTGTGCTGAGAAAGAACTCTCAAATCTCTCCTCTTTATTGCTCAGCCACTTAATGAAGTCTCAGAGTGAGGAACAATTTGGGCCCAGCCAATAGCCATGCATGGCTCTGTGACTCATGCTCTCACTGCAGTGCTCCATGGGGAGACTGACAGCTGCTCCCACTTTGATTTCTATTTACCGGGTTGTTCTTGTGCCTCCGGCTGCTACTCCCTCCTCAGAACCCCCGAGGCTTCTGGGTCCATAAGCCACGGTGATGCTCCTACCATGCAGCAACCCTGGCTCTGCTGTTGGGGCTTGGCCCAGAAGGCTCCTAAAAGGCACTCACTGCTAGCTGCACTTGTTCATGACGAAAAGGGTCCGCGCTCGTGGTAACTGGTGAAGTAATACAAAGCCGTGTGAAATGTACCGAGAGGCCACAGGAGCCCTTTACCTGCCGGTCTGCCTGTGCCCTGCTCCCCACAGTGTGTTCTTTACCCGTCTCCTGTGGCTTGCCATGTAATGGGCATGACTGTTACCATTGCCGGTATTTCCCTGACTCCCCCTGAGGTCAGGCATCTCTCAGCAGCAGATTGTGCAGATTGCTATTTGTCCTCTCACTCCTCTACTCCATCCTGTGTTTCTTTCCCTTGTCCACTGGCAGGAACTCGTCACCCAGGGTGGAAACTGTGCTGCTCTATGTGCTACAGGCCCATTTACCTAGTCCATTATCACCTTTGACTTTTATTTTATGGCTTTGCCAAAAGTGTGGGTCATTGGTTCTTCTTTTTCATTGAGAATATTAACATCCGGAATTTATTTGTGCATATAGATTTAGATGACTCCTTATTCAATAAACTAAGATAAAACATCTAATAATACTTCAAGCCAGCTCTATCAGGACCCATTTACATTCTTTCTTCTCTGAATGAACATACCATGTTGATGCTATTGTTTGGTTCCTATGTGGTTGTGTACATCACCTATGATAGGGGTTTGTCCTGTCATGGGGCAGTGGGCAGTCATTGGAACACCATTCTTATGGTTTGCTGATGAAGTGTGCACCCAGAAGGCTCATCTATAAAAGTTCTAGTTCCTAGTGCAGCTAGTTCAGAAGTGAGACTTTGGGGACATTATTAGGCCACATCAATGGAGAACCTATGGGTGGATTTGTAATTGAATAGCACAGACTGAGTCACAGTAGTCATGGGTGCAGAGGGCCACAGGTGCCTGGCTCCGAGTCACTCATGGGTGAAGGGAGTGAAGGGTCTACACTTAATTCTTTCCAGCAGTGGTGAAGGGCTTTGACCCTTTCCAGGAGTGTGATGCATTTTGATTTTAGTTCTGCAACACATTAGCTGCAGGGTCCAGCCACAGTGCTCACTCATAACCCCAGTTTTACAAATCCAGGAAGGGGCTGACATCTAAGCCTAGCTCCCGCTGAGGCTCTGATTGGTGGACCCCTTATTTTCCCGGGTCACCCAGCCTCAGGACCTTGGGGTTGCCTGTGGCATCCTTCCTCCCTCCTGCCCCATGAGCTAAGTCATCCCTCCTTGGGAGCTCCATGTCTGAGCAGGCTGCTGGACAGCAGCCATTTGGCTTCCCTTTCCCATCTCTTCTGGGAAGGCCATTGGCACAGGAAAGACACTGCTGCAGACTTTGACTCCGTCCCTGCTCCTGGTGGCTGTGGTCTCCCTGTTTGATATTACAGTTGGCCCCTTACCTCTTTGGAACCGAGCATTGTCATGGATGCTGTGGGGACATAGTTCAGCTTCCCCAGCTTCCACTCCAGAGGTGGAAGCTCAAGGTGGTGGGGGATATCCTAGGCCCAGAGGCAGCCTTCAGCCCTCACAGGTGGTTGTTTACCTCACTCCACTCAGAGACGTAGACTGGAAAGACCATGGACAGGTCCCTTACCTCACCAAGTCTCAGACTTATTACCATGAGCTCTGCTGAGAGCTGGTATCAGTCATCCTTCCGAAAGAAGGTTCTGGAAGTTGTCTCCTCTCTACAACAGTAAGTGACTAATGGGACAGGAGACTCACGCAGGGCTCTTCTGTGAGCTTTGCACGAGATCCACAGGAGCAGTTATGGCAGACATTGAGGAGAGAGTTGGGCTACAGGGAGGCAAATGATTCACTCTGGGTCAGGCAGATGAGAATCCTCATCAGGAATGTCCCCAGACCCCATCTGACTCTGGTACTGCTTGCTTGGCTATGGAGAGGCCAGAGATGGGTAGATGTAGATCTCTGAGGAGCTGACATAGAATTCAGGTCTCACCCAGTGTTTGGGTAGAAGATGTCATCCATTGACTTCTTAGCTCTACTCTCCTATTACACCCCTGTCACATGTCTGTTTAGATCATCAGAGTCCTTCAGTTATTTTTATATGACAGTGTGGCTTTCTTATAGCAGAGCCGAGCATGTACTGCAGTTTAATTTGAAGTTTTTTCTTGTTCATTTTTAAAAATTATTTTTGAGACAGGATCCCGTGTAGCTCAGTGGTTTCCAGCTCACTATATAGCTGAGGATGACTTTGAACTCCTGATCCTCTTGGCTCTCTCAGATAGTGGAATAACAAGAGAGTGCAGCCATTGCTCAGTTTACACTGGGATGAAACCCAGGGCTTTGTAGATGATAGGCACTAACTCTGCCACTGAGTTATATCCCAACCCCCCCTTCCTTTTTATATAGAATTAATAACTGCCTGTTTTTTCTTGTTTATTTTTTCTATGAGTTTTACTTTTCTTGAAATTCCCCCCAAAAGCCATGATGCCCCTCTCAATACCACCACACCACCCATCAGCTAAGTTATGAGCACCTCTTTCATTCTTAGAGCACTCCCAGGACCTGGCTCTCCCAGGTTCTGATCCCAGGTATGCTGCCCCCAACATGCCCTCCTTCACATTCTTCTTCTTTGTCCCTCCTCCATGCCAGTCCCCATGGTTCACTTCATCTCTCTCTTTATAGGTTTACTTACTCTGTTTCCCTGGAGTACATCTTCTGATGCATGAAAAAAAATATACTTCTGAAATATTGGATATCTGGGGAAAATACTCTCATTCTCTCTCATACTTAATGGATCATTTGGCTGAGTGTAGAGTTTAGAATCCTTTCTCACTTAGGATTTTGAAAGTGTTGCCCATGTCTTCCAAAAACTCCATCTCTTAATTTTCAAAATGAATAGCTTGTATAAAGAGCTTGCAACGCTACAGTCTTATACAATCCCATGATGACTGAGGTGCTGGAAGTGGCCTTCTTTCTCTGGGGGGGGGGAGATATCAGATGTTACCTCCTCACTGTCCAGTATTCTGCAATTTCATGAAAAATGTCCTTACGATGTTCTTTTGAAATTCCCCTCTAGGCCCTCAGTGGGTTGTTCTGGAAAGGGGTATTTTCTTTTCTGTTATCTTTACTTCTCTCTTCCTCTGGCCCAATGTCTGCTGTTTGCAGCCGGATCTTCCTGACTATACCATGGACTTTCAGAAAGCTTATTTTGCCTTTCTGGGAATAGTCTACATTTCATTTCTAGTGTATTAAATTCACATAAAGTTCATTCTTGTTCTCTGTTGCCTTTTTATAGTGTCTTGTGTGTATTTGTGTGTGTGTGTGTGTGTGTGTGTGTGTGTGTGTGCGTGCGCGCACCCGTTTGTGTGAGTATGTGTGTTTGTAAGCTTATGAAGAGGCCAGTGATCAGCATTGAGTGTCTTTCTTGATCACTCTCCTTTTTAGTTTTAAAATTTATTTATGTGTATGCTCTGTCTACATGTACCTCTGCACACCACAAGAGGGCATGGGATCCCATTACAGATGGTTGTGAGCCACCATGTGGATGCTGGGAATTGAACTTAGGACCTCTGGAAGAGCAGCCAATGCTCTTAATCTCTGCACCATCTCTCCAACCCCTGCTCTCCTCCTTCTGTTTTGAAATGGGGTCTTTCTATAAACCTGTAAACCTGGTGCTACCTCCAAGGACAGGAGATGGTTAAGACTGCCCTGCCCCCAACTACTGAATCAGACAGCCCCCTCATTAGACTTCTGCTACCAAAGGAGAGAACTACTGAACCCTGAACCCTGCTCTAGGCAGGAACTGTGCCTGTATACAGAATGACAAATGTCCCTTGGAGGACAGGTGATTATTCATTCTGTCCAAGTCTACAATTTCTTTTTGGTGGCATGAGAGTAGACCAGCCATGCCAAAGGATAGTGGCGGTCAAATCCTAAGCATGTCTGTTTGGTGCCTGCCATGATTCCCAGCAAGCAGAACACTCCCCCCCCCCGCACCCCCGTTCTATTTTCTTGGACTTTACCTCAGAGCCCTGATGCTAAGGAGTCCAGACTTCATTCTGTACAGAACAAGATGCATGTTGTTTCCAAAGGTGTCATCATATAGATGTGACATGGTTGTTGGTTAGCTTTAATGAGGATCTGATTCATTGAGATACCTAAAGGCCAATCTGGAGGGGACCTCCCATTGCTTTAAAGCACACAAGGGGCCATTCTTCCTCACTCACTAGACTACAAGTCACATTTAATTCTCTCAGGCCAGCTTCTTGGGTCTGTGGTTGATCTCCCCATCCCACTCTGCCCCAGATAGTATCTCTGTGTAGCCCTAGCTGTCCTGGAACTGACTCTGTAGACCAGGCTGGCCTCAAATTCACAGAGATTCACCTGCCTCTACCTCCTGACTCTTGGGATTAAAGGCATGAGCCGCCACCACCCAACTGTGATTGATCTTTTTTAAGTGAGGAGTTGCCAGCCTTTTTCACTCCTACTAAGAACTCAGTCTATGCTTCTTCTCATAGACTCTGAATTTTGAAAGGCTTTATCCGTCA
Source organism: Peromyscus eremicus (assembly GCF_949786415.1). NCBI lineage: Eukaryota > Metazoa > Chordata > Mammalia > Rodentia > Cricetidae > Peromyscus > Peromyscus eremicus. The sequence goes on from NC_081436.1 coordinate 29,920,114, forward strand.
ACACACACACTATTTAGAAATAGTGAGCTCACTGTCACTGAAGAGTATGGTAGGCTAGCTCGACCTTCCAGAGGTGGGTGCCAAGCGCTGTGCCTGGCACACACTGGAGGTATTAGACACCATTTTCTCCAGCAAATGAGAGAATAAAGAACTTGGGGCCAAGGTATATTGAGCATGTCTCCTGGGTGCACAGCTGATGACTGGCAGAACCACCGAGTCTGTGAACTCCTGATGCTGGATCTGCCCCTCTCTTGCACTGGGAGGGGGCTGGATTGGTGGATCAGGTGGTGAGAATGCACAGCCTTGAGCCTTCATACTTCCTAGCAGTTAGAAGGCAGGTCAAGCATACTCTCCTCCTCTCCCCCAACTGCCACCCTTGTCCAGAGAAATACTGAGCCTGCAAAAGATTATGCACATTGAGGGACACCTGTAATACACTTGGGCCAATAGCAGGGCACTGGCTGCTGAATGGTTCTGGGTAGTTCTTTGTAGGTCTGATGCTCAGAGATAGTGGGGGTATGGGGGAGTTGTAGTCTGACTCTACTGTGTGCTCTGCCTTGTGCGTGGTGCAGAGATGCCTCCTCTGCTTCCATTGTGCCTCGAGTCCCCACGCTGAGAATTTTCCCTTGAGACTGGGCTGCATGAGTTCATGTTTGGGATATACTATAGTGTGTCTCTTCAAGGAGAGATACAACCTAGGTTCCTGCCCATTGTTCCCAGCTGTGAGGGCTCAAGACCACTACTGCCTGGGGTCGTCATACTCCTGTCTGTGGATCAAGTGATATAAGTATGGCAATGTGGTCAGAGATCCTAGAGAAGCTAAGCCTGGATGGGTGTGGGGCTTGTCAGGAGTGCTTACAGATCTGAGACCTCCAGCAGGAAAGTGAATCAGGAGCATCTTGGGGCCAACTCGACAGAAAGCTCCAGTGACACATTTGGAAGTCACTCGTTTCTGATGGCTGCTGTCTCAGTTTCTCTCCCTTTGCCTGTGAGTATATAACTCTGACAAAGGAACAAAGTTTATTTGTGTATTGTATGACAGGGAGGTCAAAGCATCAGGAAGCCACTGGTCATGTTACACCCACAGACAGGAGAGTAATGAATGCGTGTGTGCCTATTGAGTGCGTGCTGAGGGAATGGTAACATCCACACTGAGAAAGTCTTCTCATCTCAATTAGTACTCCCCATAGGCATGGGAAAAGATCCATCTCGAAGGTGATTCTAGATTTTTGTCAAGTTGACTATTAAAACCAATTATTACACTTGCCAAAGGTACTCATCTACAGCCTCAGCCAGGGCTAGGCATCCCAGGAAAGACAACATAATGGTCTAGTTCTGAGAAGAGAGGGTAGGAGTTACATTCATCCTGAGAAAGAGCCTGCCTCTTGGCCCTGGGGAGAGTGGTACCATCTCCTCTGATGAAGATGGATTTGTGCTCATGGGTTGGGAGACTTCACTTTATTAAGGATGTTCAAATTCACCCAGGTTGCCCTACAGTGGCAGCCAAATCCTTGTCCAAAGTGCTGACCCTTCAAATGATATGGAAATTCAGGGGACTGAGGATGGCCAAAATAATCTTGAAGAAGAACATAATTGGACAATTTGTTCTTCCAAGTCCTGAAGAGTTGTTGCTTCCAGCTGTAATAACGAAGTGTGGTGTTGGCATTAGGATGGAGATTTCAATCAATTCAACAAGTCAGAGCCCAGAAATAAGCCCGGTGTTTATGCTCAATTAATTTTCTACAAGGGTGCCAAAACAGTTTAATAGAGAAAGGAAAGGAATTTCTACAGTGCTTGAGCAAGTGAATATCCACATGCAGAAGAACAAGGTTAATCAAATACCCAAATCTATATTATAAGAGTATAAAACTCTCAGAAGAAAACATAGGTGTAACATCTTCATAGCTTTGGATTCAGGAGTAGTTCCTAGGTAGACACTAAACATGTAAGAAAAAAAAAAACAGAAAGAAAGAAAAAAGAAAAGCAGCTTTAGATGTCATGAAAAAAATTTTAAGGGTGTCTCTAAGTGTTAGAAGTGGGTGTGAGGTCTCAAGAAAATGACTGTACAATCCAGAGTATTTCAGCCACGCAGAGAGTCTCCTGCAGAAGGCTGCACAGCCATGGGGATTCAGGTTAGCAAGTACACCCATCTGGATGTCTGCTGGGGTTTTATCCCTAATGCAAAGAGTCATATGTCTCATTCTGATTGGTCAGAGGTGAGGGGTTACTAAGGGCACACTATTTTTAGGCAGGGTAGGAGTGGGGGGATGAACCCAAGCAAGCATTCTAATTCCAGGAACTGCTCCTTTGGAGGGACTTGCACCTTGTTTAAAATGCATGCCCCTTTGTCTTATTTGATCCTTTGCTAGAAGGGATTTTACGTCTTGTTCACATTTCTCATAACTTCTCCCTTCTTTTACATTTCTCTCCTTTTCCTTAAATTGGCTCAACGTTGTCAGACTCCCCGTTCTGAGGTATTCAGTAATAACAAATTGAGAAAATGTAGGGGTTCGGCTGTTACAGCTATTTTCAGTTAGTCTTTGAACTAATTCTTGTACACATGGACTCCAACAACCGATTGTGCTCATGGCTCTTGGGACTGTAACAAGGGAGGTCGGGCCTGTGCTCTGGTGATGGGCAGCTCTTGGTCTAATTCTTGGATTATTCCAAGGAGGAGTTGTATCGGAGGTCCTGGCAATTTCTCGGAGCATCTCCCATTACTATTTGAATATTTTCCTGGAGATGTCTAAGGTCAGTGCCAGAAAGGGGGGGGAAGTATATCCCTAGGGAGTAGGCCCTTCCATGCTACAGAGGCATCCACTAGGGTGTCATCTAATTCTAGACATGGAGAAGACTCATGGGGGGAGAAACTCTGGACAAGTATATCTGTCTATCCAAGAAGGTTTTCTGTATCTGTTTCTAGAGGATAAAACTATCAAACTGAACTGTTAGCAGAAAGATTGTTTAATCATATTAATCAACAAGTTTCTTATCATCTTGCCCTCTAACAAGCAGGTTTAAACCAGTCTTTTCTTAGTCTTAATTTTAAAGGCTCCCTTTGAGCTGAGGTTGCCCATTTTTCCTGGGTACTGTTGTCCGAAGCCTTCTTTATTTGGGTGTGATATGTCCAACCTCCTTCAGACATCAGTGGTTAACAGGACCAGAAAGGGCCCCTCCCAGGTCATTACCAAGGTATTCGCTTTTCAATTCTCATCACCAATCAGTTTCCAGGTTGGAAGAGATGAGCTATAAATTCAAGTGGAAGGGTCTGGGTGAGGAGGCCTTGTAACCTAGGAAAAAACAGAGGGGAGAAGAGCCCCAACACATAGTTTTTGGAACATTGACGTCTAGTTTCGTGATGGGAAGATCAGTGTCCCTTTCCAGGTATGAGAGTCTATTATAGCATTTCATGAGGGGACAATCCTGGGTCCTTCTGAGGGACTGTGTGGATTCTAAGCAAAACTATAGGCAAATGCTTTGTCCAAGACAGTTCAGGCTTTATAATTTGTCATTTAAGGGTCCAGTTCATTCTTTCTAATTTACTGGAGGAGGGGAGGGTGCCAGGGAGTATTGTAGTTCCAGTTGGTATTCAAGGCCTCATGGGAGCTTTAGGGTATTTACAGCAAATGGCTTCAGTTATCCCGTAACCCAACTATCTGACCATTGACTCTAAGAGTGGATTTGTTATGTGGATGGCTGCTGCACCGGGAAGTGGAAACACATAAGTATTTCAGTCAGCTCTTCTTAGGCTTTTCTAATGACTGGGGAGTTAGTTCCTTAATGTGTCAAATCCTTTCCTTTATTCTTAATTAGTCTCTTTCTGTCCAGCATTTGCTCAAAGCCTGAACTACTCCAGATGCATACCTGGGACCAGTGTGCATACCCCTTCTTTCCCTTTACATTTGTAAGGACCTGCTTTAGGTTGTATAACACACATATCTGGGCTGACTAGCTATTTGGCAGTTGTTCACACTCAGTAATTTTTAATTTAATCCCATTGATTGCAGAGCACTAATCGTGTCTTTTCTCTTGAATTAGATGGGAGGGCCCACTTATAAACAGTTTGGGTCTCTGAGGAAAGGAGTCTCTATCAGCTCAGGACAGATCTCACTTTAGTTCAACCAAACTAGACAATAATGCTCAGTGGGTATAGAGGGATTCCCTCTGGCTAGGGATTCAGCAGGATTTAAACAGTTATCAGTGTCTGCAATTAAATCACCCTTTTCTAGAAGAGCAGCCTCCTACTCTGGTATCTTAGAATTTGTTAACTGCTTCCTGGCCTTCTGCTGTAGGATCGCTCTTACTTGATGAAGAGTGCTCACAGTTCAGCAGCCACAAAAGTTAGCTCATGGCTCTGTTCAGCGAGGAGGGTAGTGGCAGCAACCGAGTGCATTCTGGAGTCTTCAGTATAGTTTTACAGACAGGGTGTCTGTTGCCCACCTTCCTGCCCCCATGGTCCTGAGTGAGTGCTCCAGAGATAGTAGCTTTGTCTACACTCACCAAAAGATGGCAGGGTTTTTGTAGAGAGGGCAGGGCCAGTATCAGGGCAGTTCCTAATCCCAGTTTGAAGACTTGTGCCATTTCCATTTCTTCTACCTCCCACAGGAGGAGATCAGAGTCCACATAAGAGTTTGCCATGGAAACCTTTGGTTTCGGTAACTTACAGGTCAGTCCAGAGTCTACAGTACCCCACCAGCCCCGAGAATTTTCTAAGCTCTCTTTCAGTTTGGAGGAGTGGGGTTTTACTTCCTCAGGATACCCTTTCTGGATTTAATTTTTGGCTCCTTCACTCATTAGATGACCCAGGAACTCCACTTCGTTTTCTGCAAATTGTGACTTCATTTTGGAGAGCCTGAGTCCCTCTTCTCCCGGGAAGTTTAAAAGCTCTGTTGTTGAATTAATGATGTCATTCTTTCATCCTCCTGACTGTACTGAATCATCCACAGATTGAAGGAGTTTGATTTCTGAGGTTTAACCAGAATTTTTTCTAATATTCCTTCTAAAACTTGACCAAACAAACCAGAGGCTTCTGTACACCCTCAAGGAAGGACAGCCCCTCTGTACTGTTTCTTCTCTTGGTGTTTGGATCTTTCCATCCAAAGGTACACAAAGCCCTACTTTTCTTCTGTCAAAGGACAAGTCCAGAAAGCACTCTTAAGGTTGATCATATATGAAGCCGTTTGTGATCATTAGAACTCTTTGATAAGAAGGTTTAGGGGCTGGGATACTAGATCCTCACATTGAATGCTCTAGTTTATAACCCTTAGATCCCGGGCCAGTTCCATCTGATTTTCTTCCAGGGAGTATTAGAATGCTGTAGAGGGGGCAGGCAGGGATTGAGAAGTCCACCATTACAAAGACCTTTGATAATCAGAGCAATCTTTTTTTCCCTCCCTGAGGAATAAGATGGAACAGGAACTATTTAACTATTTCCCCTGGGTTCTGGGACTGGTTTGGATGGGGTAACCTTTAGCCTCTTCCCTCTGTTTCCTGGTTTTACCCAGACTTCAGAGTTTATTCTGTCTCTGGCTTTAGCAGTTACATGCTTTAAGGAGATACACAGTTCAGCTTTAATCTCTCTTCAGTTCATCCCGAAGTCATTAGGTTTTTTCCTGAGAGATTTGTTCCTCCTCTGGGGCTAGAAACAATTGAACACAGGTTTTTCTCTCTCTTTATATCTAACTATAGCACCTTCTGGTACAAAAACTCTTAAAACCTTGGCCTTTAACTCCTGAAAATTGTAGCTATTGTCTGTGGAGAAAAGAGGGGGGAGACAGGCAAGAGCAATTTGCCCCAGAATCTAACAAAATGGGTGTTTCCTCTTCTCTCAGTGGTTTCACTAAATTTATCGAGGGCTCTTGGTGAGAGTCTTACAGATAATAGAGGTCCCAGCCTCCCCACCCCCACAGTAGGGTCCCAGCACCCAGACTTGTCTTAAGAATCAGGCCCTCACTCCTCAGAAGGGAGTACCCTGGCTTCATAGAGAGGGCATGATGACTGATGAGGTCAGTCCTTCAGAGGCCAGTAAGGGATGTCGACTCACATAGGGTCTGTGGAGTGTGAGAGTATCCATATGTATGACTGGGAGTGTCTCCTGGTCCTGGCAGTTGGATTCTTCAAAAGTCACAAGGTGATGTTTTCTCTTGCTTTTATAAGAAAATCTTGTGTCCCTTCTGTCTGGAATTCCCCCCCCCCTTTTTTTTAAATCATGGATTCATTGTGGGTGCCTTTATTTGATGGCCTGGACCTTAAGTTCTTGTATCCTGATCTCTCCCCATTGGCTTGGTTCATAGTAGCTATATTATGTAGTTATGTATATTATGTATATTAGTAATTAGTATTATTGTAGCTGTGATAAAACATCAAAAGCAACTTGGGGAGAAAAGGGTTTATTTTGTCTACATTTCCACATCGCTGTTCATCATTGAAGGAAGTCAGTCAGGTCAGGAACTCAAACAGGGCAGGAGCCTGAAGGCAGGGACTGATGCAGAGGCCATGGAGGAGTGCTACTTCCTGGCTGGCTTCTTGTGGCCTTCCTCAGCCTGCTTTCTTATAGAACCCAGAACCACCAGCCCAGAGATGGCACCACCCACAATAGGCTGGTCCTTCCTTCATCAATCACTAATTAAGAAAATGCCCTACAGACTTGCCTATAGCCTGATCTTATGGAGGCATTTTCTCAATTGAGTGTTTTCTCAGCTGATCTTTCGAGAGACTCTATAGGCCTCTCTTTTCTCACTGCTGTAAAAAAAAAGACTTGTTCATATTCCAGGACCAGGTACTGATTCTCTCACCCCTCCTATGATGAAGTCTCAAGAGATCCCTCACAAGGCGCCAATTAACCTCATTGTCTCATGTGGGTTGTGGCTTAGGGAGTTGCTCATTTGCTATTACACTTGGTCCAATTTAGTGTTTTCTTTCCCAGGCAGCCACAGTGTCTCTCATTCTCCTCCTCTCTTCATCAGAGAAGAACATACTCAATTTAGGTATCAGCTCGGGCCAGGTACAGAGTTGAGACCCAAGGAATTGATGCACCTGCTCAGCCACCTCCTATGGATCTTCTATCAGAGGCCTCAGTTCCCTTTTTAAATTTTGGACTTCTGAACTGGTAAAGGGGATGGATGTTGACAAATCCTACTCCTTCCTGACCTAGATCAACCTCCCTGAATGGGAATGCCCTTAAAGGGACTCCTCTTTTGAGAATATCCTTCTGGCATTGTTCAATTTCCTTTCTTAATTTGAGGAGTGAGGGGTAAAAAGGAGCTTCCCAGAGAGGGGAGAAGGAAGAGAGATCTCCAAAGGATGGGGAAAGGGATCAAGATGAGCCCAGGCTGGGGCTAGAGGTTCAGGTAATGGGGATTCCAGCACCAAGAGGATCCCATTGAGGAGGTGGACTCTCTTCTCTTTTTTTAGGTTATTTGCCCAGCAAAGCACACAGTCTCTCTTCCTGATCCATGGGGCTTTTTATACTTAATATGTTCTATGAGAATCTAACACACCAGTCTTCACTGGATCCAAATTTTAGCCAAAAGTTAGAGGTTAAAGAATGGGCTCCTGGGTCTACATAACACAACAGCATTCAGTCATCTGCTGTTGCTTTGTCCCCTTTTGTTTGGGGTTTATCTCCCCAGTACTTGAGCATGTGCCCCAGAAGACTATGTGGGGCAGGTAAGGGGAGGTATTCTTACTGGCCTCTAATCTCCAGTCATTCCTCTTACCCAAAGTGGAAGGCTGGTTTCTCATCCCTCTCTTGTATCTGTGATGTCTTAATTTCAATGCCCATCACTCCAATCATGAAATCACTGAGAAAGCATCACAGAGGCCCTTTATAGCTATTGGTGGATCTGTATAAGCTCCAGACTAGGTTGCTCCCAAGCAGAGTCCATACAGACCACTTGCTGCTGTCTGAGGACAGCTGAATTCCACTTGGGGGTTTCTTGCATTCTGCCCAAACCTCGCCCGATTTCTAGCCATGTCCCTTATGGAAGACAGTAATTGTGGAGCAGGATGTTACATTCACTTCACATTTGCATACTTCTCTCACCCACACTTACATAGGTTCCAGGATGTCCTGACCACCAAAGCAGTATTAAAACTTCATTTTTTTTCCTACCTTGATTTGTGCATAAAATTACCTGGACACTGCAGTACTCACTTAAGGCCCTTATCCCCACGTTGTTGTTCTGTTTTTGATATCTAGCTTCCATAGAGGAAGTGTTTCCACACCAAGGGCCACTGCAGCAAGGCAATAGTATACACCTCTCAGGTTGGGCATGGTTTACTAAGACCCCTGGTCATGGATAATGCCCCTCACTGGGCACCAGGTGTTAGAAATGGGTCTAGGATTTCAACAAAATTACCACACAATCAAACGTATTTCAATAAGGCAGAAAGTTTTTACTCCTGCAGAAGGGTGCTCAGGCATGGCAGTTTAGTTGAGCAAGCACACAAGGGATGGGAAGTCGGCTGGGTTTTTATCCCTAAAGCAAGGGAAACCTGTGTCTCGCTCTGATTGGTCAGAGTTCGGCCTCACATTGTAATGTAACTGGTCAAATAGATTTTAGAAAAACCTGAAACCTGAGCATACATTTTGATTTCGGGAATTGTAGCTCAGGAGGTCCTTTCACCTAGTGTTTAGAGTGCCATTTTCCTTGTCTGCCTTGACCCTTTGTAGAAAAGATGCTGCATTGTGTCCACATTTCTCCCTGAAGGGCTCCATCAAGAAAGTGAAAGGTAGCCCAATCAAATCATACACTGATGAAAATCTGTTATCAAGGGGTGATGTGTGAGAGAATTGGCTTATCTGGGAAAAACAAAAACAAAACAAAACAAAACAAAAACCACTTGCCACGCAAGCCCGATGACCCAAACTTGATCCCATGTAAAGGTGGAAGGCGAGAACTGACCCAGTGAATTGTTCTCTGACCTCCATCTGTGCGCCATAACAACACGACACCTCCTCCCAATAATAACAGATAAAAGTTTTAAAACATGGTATTTACAAGACAGATGACAGGAAGACAGATGACAGGCAGACAGACAGATAGATCTTACCCATCAGGAGGAGAAAAGACAAATAACCAGTGTAAAAATGTGCCTGAGTAGAGATTTCTCCCAAGAGGGCTACAAATGGCCAGGGAGCTAACATGATTCATTAGGCGTTGGGGAAACTCAAACAGCAACCACAGCCAACTCCGAGCTTTCAGCAGCTTAGATGGCTGGCATCCAGGAGACAGACATGAGCAAGTGCTGCTGAGGAAGTCACGATGTCCTCACCGATGCTGGTGGGGAAACAAGCAGGGAGCCCTGCAGAAACTCCTCACGATGCCACCGTAGGGACTCAGCAGGCCCGCTGCTCAATTACGGAGGAATGAAGACAGGCTTCCTCAGAAGCACGTACTGGGATGCTGGTAGCAGCTCTAATCATAACAGCTCAGAAGTGGCCAGGGCAGATGTCTCTTCAGACTGATGAATAGATGAGGGAAAGGTATCAGACCCAAGTCCTGAGATATTGTCAGCCAGGGGAAGGAATAGCGCAGGAACATGTGCTATGACACCGAGGACCCTTGAAAACATGTCGAGTGGAAGAAGCTGGCTAGACAAGGTCACGCATTTACGACTACATTTCAGTGAAATGTCCACAACAGGCGAGCCTAATACAGAGACACACAGTTCAGGAATGGTTGCTGGTTGGAAAGTGCTGCTGGGGGGGGGGGGTCACTACTGCCCCGCTGCTCATGAGCACAGCTTGCAGAACCAGGAGAGAGCCAGTAGCCCACTGGATGACTGTGGGGCTGCTCCCCTCCTTCGTAGCTGGTATAGATCTTGAACCCAGCATCACTCAATGAGTGGCCCAGGGCCCCCACAATCACTGCAGAACAGGGCTCTGCTCAAATATGTTCAGGTTTTAGGAATAGATTATAGCACAGAAAATGCGTTGTATGAAGCCACTGCTATCACTTCTTCCGCCTCTCCCCCCTTCTTCCTCACTTCCACCTTCTATCCTCTTCTCCTTCCTCCATTTCCACCTCCATTTCCTCCTCCTCTACCCTTACATTTCTTCTTTCTTCTCTTTCCTCTTCCTCAGTCTCCTCCTCTTTCTCTTTCCTTCTCCCTATTCCTCCTTTCTCCTCTTCCCAATCCCTCCTCCTCCTTACCCCTCTCTTCTGAGCCCATTTCATGCTCTCCGTGAGGGTGCCGGGTTCTTAATGACGGCAGTTTGAACTTGGCCGCCTTCTCCACATTGTGCTCACTCAGTGACTATTCACAGTGGCTAATGACCCCGAATCCTGGGATCCCAGTTAACTCTGTGCTATTTTGAGGCCCCCATCTCAGTCTAGTAAGGTCTGTGCCCCCACCCCAGCATCGTCTGGGCCCAAGGAGAGCCCCCTGACACCTCTGACCATCTTCTATAGCACTTCAGTTGTGGACTTTAGGGTGCCAGGTGGGTTTGTGGATGGCTTTCCAGATCACTGGGTGCCTTCTGATGCAGAATGTTGGGCTTAAGCACTCATCAGAATACCCACTTCCTGATGAACCTACTTCTCCTGCCACCCCCCCCCCCCCCAGTAGCTCTCCCTGGCCAGCTTTGATTACAGATCCAATCAGCTGAGTTGCCTAGCAATTAAGCCACCTGGGGCTCCCAGGAAAGGCTGTGTTTGGAGCATTGGAGGCCAGGCTGCTGGGCCTAGAGGATCCCTGGAGATCATCTGGCCAGACTCCTTACTTTGTAGGTCACTATATCTGTGGCAAGCACAGAGCTGCCTGCAGACTGTCCCCACTACTCCTTTCCGGAAAGGTGATAGCTGGGTGATTCAGGTCAGAGCAGACTTCAGACCTTACAAAGGAAGATATATATATACATACATATATATGTGTGTGTGTGTGTATATATATATATATATATATATATATATATATATATATATATATATATATATATGATCAGCAATGACCCAGATATCCGAGGCCCTCTCATCCAAGGCAGACCTTCTCTTAACCCCACCATAGCCTAGGGGGAGAATGGGGCCAGGTGCTTATTTCTCTGAGTCTGAGGTAGAGTAGAAAGAGTCTCCTGAGCCGAGTCAACTTCTAAACCTGCCATTGTCTCTGTATATACCTCCTTGCTTTCTATGGAGTTGAAAAGACTTAGCTGGCTGGAGTATGAGAGTCCCTGGCATGTAAAAGGTGCTGGACAAATGCTAGTTCTTGACTTTTTACTCCCAGTGATGTTCTTACCTTGGGTTGACAGGGGAGCTCTCGCATCTTAGGGAGGTGGGGGCGGAGGTTGCTGGTGACAGGTGATTCACAGAATAGGCAGGGCTTCCTCTAGGCTCCAAGATGGCCTGGCTGGTTATCTCTAGGTAGTTAATGACCCAGGACCTGATTGGCCCCTCTGCCTTTGCCTAAGCCTTGTACTAGCCCCTTCCATGAGGAGCCACGTGGATCCTGGGGCTCCTGAGGCCTGGGAGTTCTCTCCAGGCATGGAGTGCTTTGGAAAAGAGAGGGAGGAGAGGGGAGCAGCCCCTGCCACTGAGAGCAAAGACAGTGACCTTTAGATCAACCCCACCCACTCACCTTGCAGACACCCCTAAGCTGCATCACTTTGGCCAAAGCTAGAACAGCACAATGATGCCTGGGGCTCTGTCCAGGCTTCTTTGTGGACCCAACCCAGGGTGACGGATAACAACTCAGGTGGCCTCAGCAGAGGATGCAGTGGGGCCACAGGCTCCCATACCCCCACCTTGGCATGCCTCGCTGGAAGACAAAGTACCTTCACAGTCTCCAATCGGTTTGTGAGAACCGTAGGCGATCGATAGGCTCAGAACTCCTGAATCTGATTAGCGGAGATGAGCCGGTTGGCATCAGCATTAGCAGAGCGCTCAAGTTCCTGTTCAAACAGGGCTAAGCTTATCTTTCAGAAAATAGACTGTTTTTGAGGCCTAATAACGGGCATTAAAGCCATTAATTAGCGATAAGATTCAATTTCCCCCGGTGTCCTTGCCCATGCGTGTGTCCTGATGCAGAGACTGTGCCTCAGGCATTTTCCACAGATGCATCAGCAGACACCTGCTGTCCCAGTTGGACAGTGACACGTGATAATAATGTTCTCCAGCCCAGCGAGGCCCCCAAATAACTCCATTACAGAGAAGGGTGAACCCACTCCGAATGCCCTCCCCACAGGTTGGGAGTAGCGGGAAGAAGGCAGCAGCCGGCAAGCTTGCCCTAATCTGATTACCGGTTTCAAAAGGAGGATGGTTAACACAGCGCTGGTTGACAGGCCTCAGCTCAGGGTGGTGGCTGTTTCTACTCCCTCAGTGACAGGACTCTCAGCTCCTGGCTACTTCCAGAGTCTCAGGTGTCCTTATCCTTCACCCTAGCCTGAGTGATGAAGGAACCAGTAACCAAAGCCATAGATGGCTCAAAAGAGGGGCCTGGGTCCTCAGACTCCAGAATATTCAGTCCTAATCCCTGCCGGTGAGGTGAGCAGTGGCTGTGTATTCATTCTGCCAACCCTCTGACTCCAGCCCCAAGCTAGACATGAGACCCCAGCCATAAAGGCATATGGCCAACTTTCAGAGGCTGATGAGTCTGAAGTGGGGGACCTCAAGGACTTCCTTCCCTGTTGGAAAGTGGAGTTAGGAAGTATAACTAACCTGGGCATGCCGTGGCTGGATCACTCACACCTATGAGGATAGGTGTGGGAGGCCACTGGGATGAGCAGTGGCACCTGTGGGCTTGGCCAAGACTGTGGCCCCGCCCCTGCTGTCTCACCCATAGCTCACAGTTCCTCAAAGGCATCTCAGGTCTTGGGACAGGCTTTGAGACCGGAGAGCAGAGTCCCTCCCCACTTCCCGTCCTGTACTATTTGAGCAGATGTGGGTCACACCTCTCGCTAGACAGGGAGGCCACATTCTTATTTGGATACCCTGTGGGAATGGAAGGGATGGCTACTGATTCATTTGGAAGAGACCCATGAATTCCCCCCACCCCCGCAAAAAGATCCAGGCTGGTATTTCTGGCAGCTTTTGCATGCTTTGGTGATATGCAGGTCAACCTGTGTGCTGATTTTTTTTTACTGTGTCTTCTTCACTCTGCAATTTGTTTACATCTTATGCAACCAATGTTCCTCGAGAAGACTGACTGAGTGCTTAATGTTTGAGCTTTTACTTCTCTTTGCACATGTGTGTGTGTGTGTGTGTGTGTGTGTGTGTGTGTGTGTGGTGCACACACGTTGCTTGTATATTCAGCTGTGGGTGCACACGTGGAAGCCAGAGGTTGATGCCATGTGTCCTCTATTGCTCTCCAGTCTATTGTCTGAGACAGGTCTCTCATTGAACCTGGAGCTCACCATTTCCACTACACTGGGTGGTCAGGAAGCTCAAGGATCCACCTGTCTCCATCCCTTTAGAGCTGGAGTTACAGGGAGGTCACACCCAGCTTTTATGTGGATGTTATGGACCCGAACTCAGTTCCTTACACTTGTATGGCCAGTACTTTGGCGCTGGGCCATCTCTCCGGTCTGCTTCTGGAGTTTTTCTTAAACACACACACACACACACACACACACACACACACACACACACACACAGTGCTTGGATCTAGTGTGACCTGTAGAATATCTTCATGGAGCCTCTTGCTGGGTTTTGACCCCTGGAAGGCAAACTAGCTTTGGCCATTAGTATGACTTGTAGGCTCTGTTGGGTTGATTTGGGTGTGCTGGGGCTTCTCCAGCAGCTCTGCCTTGGAAACCTCCCTCTTCTCCTTGGCCTGCCACACCCCCACTTCTCTTCTTCCATCCTGAAGAGCCTTCTTTACTTTGAAGATTCTGAGTAGAGTCCTAGTCTATCGTAACCCCCAGGCTCTTGAGGAGGGGACTGGGAGCCATGGTGGCACACACACAAACAGTACCAGTGGAGCTCAGATAACATCCTTGGGGGATCTAGGCTTGCAGCCCCACTTGCCTGAGGTCCAGATGGATGCCTAGGGAGACTCATCTCTGAGGCCCTCCATGTCACCTGATGGTGGAACTACAATGACTTCATCTATGAGTGGTTATGAGAAGGAGGTGGGGGGGGAAGGAAGCACATCCAGGGTAGCGTGGGGCATAGACCAGCCATCCCATCCTTCTGCCGTGACAGTGGCCGTGATCAGGAGGCATTGGCTAGTCTCGTGCCAGGCTCTGACAGCATCCCCCAGCTGGCTGCTATGCCCACAGGACAGCAGTCTGTCCTGACTGGCTGTGCCAGGGGCATGAGCCCCAGGGCTGTGGCCTGGGGAAGGTCCCACATGGAGCTCTCTCTCTCCGGTGCTCTCTCCCCAGCAGCATCTCCGCCCCGCCTGATCCTTAACAGTTTTGACAGGCCAGCCTATTTTTAGAAAGTCGTTCCCACTCCTTCTCCCTGTGGGAAAAGGAAAGCAAGTTAAATTTTAGAATTAACCCACCAGCCTCGCTCCTCCAGTATATGCTCGTGTATAAACCAGCCACTGGGGAGGGACCGAAATGGGGCGGCAGGCAGCGGGGGAGGGGGGGCTGGGAAGGCTGCTGTGTGTGCTGACCACGTTGTTCATCCCTGTCCTGGGTCTTGTCATCTGGGTACCAGTGGGACACAAGTTCAGAGAAGTAAGCAGCTTGCCTGGCCACAGCCTAGATTGAAATCCGGCAACCTCTGTGCTATTGCAGGTGGCTGCAAGGTGGCCCCAGGAGTAGCTGGCTGGTGGCATGTTTACCATGAGGGTGAGGACTGGTGTCTCCTCCTGGGCCCCAAGTGCCTTTGGCCTTCCAAGGCTCTCACACCCCAACCGGTTTGGTTCTGATAGTGCCCAAATCAAGATTTTTCACCCCCTGTGCTCCCTGGAACTAGCCTCCAGCTGTCCAGGGATGAAATCAAAGAAAAGGTTTCCTATGGTGCCTAAGATAGGGGTGACATCCCCTAGTCCCTGTGCAGAAACTGGCCATGAGTACATTAACATGTAGGACCTAACCCAGTGCAGAGACCCGCTGAAGAAACATAGTCAACTTGAAAAGAAAAAAATTAGAGCCAAGGTTAGCCATTGATTTTATAACAATGAACCTAACCAAGACTTATTAAAAAAAAAAAAAACTAAGTGATATCCATGTCCTTAGTTTGACTTATTTACATTTAAAGCTTGAGCGGGACCCTCTTCCATTCTGAGATTTGAAAGCACCTCTTCAAGGTCACCACAGCAAGGAGGAGGGAGATAGGCAGGCCTGGGTCCTTGCTCCTCCAGCTCCACCCTGCAGAAAGACTTTCAGAAAATAAGCGTAGCAGCCTCCACAATGCCCAGGGCTGCGGCAAGGCTAAAAGGATTGCCACTGTTCACAGCTCTGTCCTGTCTTCTCCTTGCATCTCTCCCCAGCCTGGACCCCACTAGAGACACAACAGTTCCATTACCTCTCAACAATGTTTCCTCCTCAAATTCACACCGGACAGTGAGTGGCCCAGGCCTTGGCCACACTAGGTGGTCGTGCTCACTCACACCTGTCAGCTGGTGCTCTTTCAGAGGACAAACCCAGCTCTGTGAGCATGTAGTCCTAGCAGAACTGATTTGGTGTCCGGCACTTTTTAGGGCTGTGCCATGGTCAAGGTGTCTTAAACTTTTTCCACTCATAACCTCTTTTGCCTGATAAACTCTTACACGATCCTGGAGGAGATCTCTCTCTCTCTCTCTCTCTCTCTCTCTCTCTCTCTCTCTCTCTCTCTCTCTCTCTGACACACACACACACACACACACTCTCATGCACACAGATAAATGAAAAGAATTACTGATAATAAATCACAAAGAAGCTTATTTTAAAGTAATTTTTGGTACACATAATTTTATTGTTTGTTAATGACAAAAGCAAATTTGACAAAAGCAAATTTGAGAAGGTGGGCATGGCTGCTTATTTTTACATAAAGAAGTGAATCTTGGGAGGTTGTTTACTGCTGCAGGACAGAGAGCAGACTGGGGTTTTCCAGAGCTGACTGACATCTTAGTTTTGTATTTGTTTGTTCCGAGAACACCACTTCACATACACACATGGTACCAAATGGCCAGGGGATGTTCAGGGCCATTTCAGAAACTGTTAGAGATTCTGTTCTAATCCTAACTCAAAGTTTATTTAATAATTTTTTATAATTTATTTTATTTTATTATAATTTTATTTATTATCTCCTCCTATCCCCCCCCTCATTCATGGCTTTATCATATATATATATATCCCAAAATATACAAATATACAAATACAACCTGCTGGGTCCATTTAGTGTTGCTTGTCTTGATAATGTTTATAAGGCCGATCACTTGCTATTGGATAACCAGTTAGAGGGTTCATCCCTGGGGAAAACCAAGTCTCCCTCTCTCAGCAGTCAATTGCCAATGGCTCTTCATCTAGCAGTGGGGCCCTGTAAGATTTTCCCCATCCTCACTGGCATGTCAACCGGTTTCATTGTTCAGATGACCGTATTGTCATTTCTAAGAGAACACATTCCCAAGGCAGACTTCTTGGCCCTCTGGTTCTTACAGTCTTCCTGTGCCCTATTCAGCCATGGTCCCTGAGCCTTAGGCATGGGGCTTATGTCATAGATGGATCAGCTAGGGCCAGGTAGCCCACGGTCAGTTGTTGTCTACATTTTGACCAGCTGTGGCTTCCTGTAACCATCTCAGTCTGCTGCAAAAAGAAGCTTCTTTGGTGAGGGCCCGGAGTGACACTGATCTGTGGGCATAAGGATAAGTATTTAGAATGCAGTTAGGAATGATATTAGTTTAGGAAAGTGATAGTAGTAGGTTCTCCTCTAAGATCCATGACCTCATTATCCCGAGGTAGTTGGCTAGGTTTACAGTACAAGGAAGGATTGCCCTCCTGTTGAGTGGGCAGTTAAAAGTCCAATTAGGCAGCTGCTGGTTACTGAAAAGATATTTGTACCACTGTGGCACCTTAGGGATCTCTTGCCTAGCTGGTCATAGCTGTCATAGCTAAATAGGACTATTGGTTGCTTCCCTTTCTTGGCAGATTGCATAGCAACTTCTAGTACTAGGAAAGCTAGTCCTCATGGGGGAGGTTTTCAGGTCATATCCAGCTCAATTTCTCTGAATGCTGTGTCCGAAGTGCATGGTGTTTTTTTGCAATAAGGACTTACATTCAATTCCTGGGGGGCATCCAGGGGCAACAGTGATAGTCTGTGTTGTTTAGGGAGTCTCTTGGACTTTTCTGACTAACAACTCAAAAGGAGGTTTCTCTTGCCCAGTACTGGGGTTTTTGTTAAGATGGTCTATGGCTCTGGTGGAGAGCATTATCACCCCAAGTGGTGGAACTTCATTTAAAATACAGAACGCACGCACGCACGCACGCACGCACGCACGCACGTGCATGTATTATTTGTAAATTTTGTATCCTGCTATTATTCCTCTTTATAGAGCTTCCAAAAGCCATGATCCCTTTTTCCTTTCTTGGTTTCTGTAGTTAATCCAAGTTATATACTCATGTCTAAAAATTTGGCACTAGGAAACAGATCAAAGAGAGCATGTGGTATTTGTATTTCTGGGTCTGGGCTACCCCAACTCAGTATAATATTTTCTAGTTCCATTTTTTGTCTGTAAATTTCATGATTTCACTTTTCTTCACAGCTGAATAGTATTGCACACTGTATATGTACCACAAGCTCGTTATCTCTTCATCAGTTTAAAGACGTTTAGGCTGTTTCCATTTCCTACCTATTGTGAATAGGTCAGCAATGAATATGGCTGAGCAAGTATCTGTGGAGGAGGATTTCCAGTCCTTTAGGCATATGCCAGGGAGTGGGATAGCTGCATATGGCGGGTTTATGTTTAGCTTTTCAAGTGTTCTTCACACTGGTTTTCAGAGTGGCTGTACCAGTTTGCAGTCCCACCAACAGTAGATGTGGGATTCCTTTTCCCCAAGCCCTCCTTCCCCAGTGTCTGTTGTTGACTGTTTTGTTGATCTTGGCCATTCTGGCTGGGATGAGATGAAATCTCCAAGCTGTTTGAATCTGAGTTTCCCTAATTGATAAGGATGTTGAATACTTTTTGAACTACTTTTTAGCCATTTTTAGTTTTTCTTTTGAGAACTCTCTGTTTAGATATATAGCCTATTTTTTGAACGAGTCTCTTTATTTTTTTTTAGTTCTTTATATATTCTGGGTATTAATCCTCTGTCAGATGTGTAGCTGGTGAAGGTTCTCTCCCATTCTGTGGGCTGCTTCTTCCAGCTGATTGTTTCCTTAGCTGTTCAGAAACTATTTAGTTTTATGAAGTCCCATTTGTCAATTGTTGGCCTTCACTCCTGGGCAAATGGAGTCTTATCAGAAAGTCCTTTCCCACACCTGTGCCTTATAGGATGCTGCCTAGGTTTTCATCATTTCAGGTTTTGCATTGAGGCCTTTGGCCCATTCAGAGTTCATTTTTGTGCAGGGCAATAGATATGGATCTAATGTCATTCTTCTGCAGGTTGACATACTGTTTTTCAGCACCATTTGTTGAAGATGCTTCCCTTTCTCCAGTATGTGTTTCTGACATCTTTGTCAACTGTCACATGGCTCTTCTACTTTGTTCCATTGACTTACATGCCTGTTTTGGTGACTGTACCATACTTTTTTTTTAATTGCTGTGGCTCTGTAATATATCTTTAAAATCTGGCATGGTAGTACTTCCAGAATATTCTTTTTGCTCAGGGTTGCTTTGGTTATCCAGGATATTTTGTGGTTCCATATGAATTTTATAGTTTTTTTTCTATCTTTTGTGAAGAAAGTTGTAGAAATTTTGATTGAGATTGTATCTCTAAATTCCTTTTGATAGAAGGATTACTTTCACAATATTAACTATGCCAATCCATGAACATGAGATGTCTTTCTGTTTTCTAGTGTCTTTCTCAATCTATTTCTTTGGAGATTTAAAATTTTTTATTGTGGATGTCCTTCACCTCCTGGGTAATGTTCATTTCTAAGATAATCTATTGTCTTTGGAGCTATTGTGAATTGGGATGTGTCCATGATCTCCCTCTCAGCAGGTTTGTTGGTGATGTATAGAAAGGCTGCTGACTTCTGTAAACTTTTTTTTTAACTTTAAAAAATGTAAGATTTTGTAAGTTGATGTTGTATCCTACCACTTTGCTGACGTTGTTGTTTCTAGATGTTTCAGGTGGAATTTCGGGGATCTCATGTGTAACATATCATCTGCAAATACAATTAGTTTGACTTTTTTTTTCTACTTGTTTCCCTTTGGTTTCCTTTTCTTGCCTTATTGTACCAGCAA
The DNA here is from genome assembly GCF_949786415.1 of Peromyscus eremicus. Lineage (NCBI taxonomy): Eukaryota > Metazoa > Chordata > Mammalia > Rodentia > Cricetidae > Peromyscus > Peromyscus eremicus. The sequence goes on from NC_081436.1 coordinate 29,939,389, forward strand.
GTGCTTTGAACACTACATTAAATGGCGTGGGGACAGCGAGCAGCTCTGGCTCGTTCCTGATTTCAGTGGGATTACTTCGTCATGTAGGATGTATGGGTTTGTCGTATGGCATATTTATTTTTAGATTTTTGAGAGTTTTCCATACTAGCTTCCTTTATTTTACTTATATATTAGATTGAGGTATGTTCCCTCCAGACCTAGTCTCTAGGACTTGAATCATGAAGGCACACTGGATTTTGTCAAAGGATTTTTTTCTGCATCTATAGAGATGATCATGTGATTTTTGTCTTTATGTCCATTAATTTACTTGATTACATTTATTGACTTGCATATGTTGACCCATCCACACATCTCTGGGATAAAGCCAACTTGATCATGGAGAATGATTTCTTTGATATATGCCTATATTCAGTTTGCTAGTATTTTATTGAGGATTTTTGCATCTATGTTCATCAAGGATTTTGACCTATAGTTTTCTTTTCTCTGAGACTCAGCTTAACAGTTCAAATAATTTTTTTAAGATCAAACATTCTAACATAATACAATCCCAAAGCATACAAATTTGATACATGCCGATGAATGCTGAGAGGGAAATAGTCAATCTCTATTTTTTTCTATAATTAAACCATCATGTTTCTCTAAGAGCAGAAGACTTGATAGATACAGTGAACACACTGGAGCTCGTAGCGTACTGTAAACTCCACTCTGAGTCAGGGTGTTTCAGGCTCCATTTGCTGGCTTTGGTGGTGTGGGAGCATGTACCACATGAAGTGAACATGTCTGTGTGTTCAGAGGCTGTGGTGAGGTCTGGAGGCACAGCATGGCATAGCCAGAAACACCTCAGATTTACCGCATATTTGATGTTGAATACATTTTTGGCTATCAAGCAGAAATCTTCTGCTGTTTTTAAGATTTTTCACAACCTCTACATTCATTTACAGGACCCCATATTGGGTTCTAGCCCATAGCCTAAGAAGCTGGGGCCTAAGGGGCTGGAGAGGTGGCTCGGCAGTTAAGAATACTGTCTGCTCTTCTTGAGGATACTGGTTTAGTCCAGCACCCATGGCCTCCTGTAATCTAGTTACAAGGTATCTGACAACCTCTTCTTGGCCTTCACAGGCACCAGGCATGCACATGGTGCACATACATATGTGCAGGAGAACGCTCACACACATATAGTAAAAAGTAAGTAAATCTTAAAAAAAAAAAATTAAGAAGTCAGGCTCTAACTGATAACAGGCTAGATGTATTCGAAGTGTATGGCTTGACAAGCTTTCGCAAAAGTGTGTCAAGTGATGAATCCCTCATCGTAGTCAGGGACAAGGAGCACCCTAGGACCCAGGTTTCCTCTTGGTCCTTCATAACATCTGCAGCCTGACACTCCTTCCCCTGCCACCAGGACACACTTTCTGTCGCATAGACTACTTTTCACTCTTTAGAGTTTTTAGAGGTGGACTTGGGCCCTCTGCATCCCTTGTTCCCACTGGATGCTTTTATACTAATCATTTTAAAAATCATTCATAGTTTTGAGTATATCTGTAAGTTATTCTTTTTACTACTGAATATAAAGCCATGGTACCTGTAGATCATGTTCCTTCCCCTCTTGCTTGATGGAAACTTGGCTTGCTCCTTGCTTTGGGCTATAGCAAATAAAACATCCATGGTCATTTGTTTAAATCTCCAATGGATGTATGGTTTTGCTTATTTGGAATAACTGTCTAGGAGTGGAGTTGCTGTGTTGCATTCTAGTCATGTATGTATATATGTATGTATTTTTGTATGTATGTGTGTATGTTTGAATAAGCTATCAAACTGTTCTCCACTCTGGCTCTACCATTTCACATCGTACCAGCCCTGTGTGGGGATTCCAGCTCCTCTACATCCTCTACCACCCTTGGTCATTTCCCCACCTGCTAATTACAGCAGGTGGTGAGGGGCCTGCTCCGTAGCTCCTGCTTGCATTTCCTGCAGCTACGTGGTGTCAATCATCTTACCTGATGGCCATTTTTCCAGCCATGTTTTCTTCTTCAGGAAGGAGTCTACTCCCCTTTGCCCGTCATTTTACCATGATCTTTGCTTCCTCTTAGCTCTTGAGAAAGATATCCTGAATGTAAGAGTCCTTCATCAAATTTGTGATTTTTAAATACATCCTCTGGGGCCACACTATTTATTTATTTATTTATTTATTTATTTATTTATTTATTTATTTATTTATTTATCTATCTATCTATCTATCTATCTATTTATTTATTCATTCATTCATTCATTCATTCATCTATCTATCTATTCATTCATTCATTCATTTATTTATTTATGTGTTTGTTTGTTTGTTTGTTTTTAGTTTTTGTAACCATATCTTATAAGACCAAAGTGTAGATTTTTGAAGTCCTGTTTACTAAACTTTGGTTTTAAGAAATGTACTTTTTCGTGTGGTTGTTTTTGTTTGTTTTTAGTGTGTGTGTGTGTGTGTGTGTGTGTGTGTGTGTGTGTGTGTATGTATGTGATTCCTCAGGAGCCATCCACATTGGTTTGCTTGTTTGTTTTGTTTTGTTTGAGATGAGCTCATTGGTGCTCTCCGAATAGTCTGGGCTGGCCAGAGAGCCCCAGGGATCCACCCTTTCTCCATCTCCCTGGGGCTAGGTCTACAAGCATGCAACACTGGGACTTTTCACACAGGTGCTTGTATGCTAACACACTGAAGAATGTAAAAGACCACTTGGAGTAGTTTGGATCAAGAGCAAACCCAAATTTTAACCCTCCACTTCTCCCCCTGTGTCTGTCTTCCATCTTTCTGTATTCTGTGGCCTGTGACCTGTCTGTTGTGTGTATCTGATCTGCCCCTGTGGCCTGTGATGCCTGTCCCTAACAAAGGGATTTGCTCTGTATTTATTGAACAACACAGAAGCACACGGCTTGAGAAAGGAATGAAGGATGCTATTCTACAGAGCTCTTTAATAGTTTTCCAAGGGAAGAACTTACTGACCCCAATTGACCCAGACTAGCACTCAAAACCACAGATGCTATTAACCTATATCCACATGTTGCTTCCAACATTTATGGGATATTTATTGTTTAAGGTTTCTTTCAGCCTGCTGACAGTTTTTAACAAATGATTACCACATCACATTCATAGGTTATTCTGGGCCAGGGGCATAGTTGAGTGCATTTTTTAAGATTAAAACTATGCATGAGCTTAGATGGCAAAAGCAGGTTACATGGGAAATCCAAAGCATAGTGAAATTGCTTACATTATTCTCTTAATGACAGGTTAAACTTAGCAGCAGAAACACATAGTAGGACAACAGGTGCAAGTACATAGTCTTAAATGATCTTAAGGTGTGTTATTAACATAGCTGTAATAGGACAACAGGTTAAGTACATAGTCTTAAATGATCTTAAGATGTGTTAACAACATGGCTGTATGGTTTGGCAAAAGTTCCGTGTCTTTGAAGGCAAGAGGGATTTTTGGAAAAAGACATTAACACAGTTTGTTAGGGATCAAACCCTGGTCTCATGCTTGCATGGCAAACACCTCGTGAACTGAGCCACATCTCCATCCTGAGGAATGTTGCTTCTGGAGTCAGTAGCTAAGAAATCTTGCTTAGCCTAAGGCCACAAAGGTTCCTACTTGCCTCCTTCCAGAAGCTTTAAAGCAGTTGTTCTCAACCTGTGTGCTATGACCCCTCTGAGGTTGGATGACCCTTTCACAGGGGTCACCTACTACCATCAGAAAACACAGATATTTATCTTATGATTCATAAGAGTAGCAAAATTACAGTTATGAAGTAGCAATGAAAATATTATGGTTGGGGGTCACCATACCATGAGGAACTGTTCTAAAGGGTCACAGCATTAGGAAGGTTAAGAACTGCTGCTGTAGAGTGGGGTGATCTGTTTGGGTCATTTTGAGTTATCTTTTGTATGTGGTACAGGGTGTGGAATGAAGTTAACTTCAACTTGTCTGCATTCAGTCTTTATAACTGTGGAAGACAGTCTTTGCTTTGACTGAATGGCCTTTGTGCTTTGGTCAGGAATCATTCCCAGGTCTAGTTCTGAACAGTTCATTCTCTCTCATTCATCTCTCTGTCTTGAGGCTAACACTACCAGGTCTTCATTTACCAGAGCTGTGTGGAAACTCTTGATTTCTGATGGCGTTTTAGCTGCTCTGGGCCTTTTGTGTTTTCATAAGAATCTCTTAATTAGTTTGTTACTTTCAGTTTTTAAAACAAGCTTGTTGGGATTTTAATCAGAGTTATGTTGAATAAATAGTTCAATTTGCACTCTTCCTAATCACAGGCAAGGTGTGTATTTCTCTCCTGACATGAGCCATTTCTAATTCCTCTAGGGAGTGTTTTGTGGATTTCTTTGCATAAGCCACTTTTGCACGTCCGCCGGACTTACTCCTAGCTCCTTCCTGGTCTTCATATTACTGTGAATGAGAATGGCATCTTCAGTTGTAATTTGCAAATGCTTGTTGCCAGCATATAAAAACAAAGTGGACATCCACAGTCAATCATGTACCCTAAACCCTCCTAAGACCACTTAGTTCTAGTGGCTGCTTTCCTAGATTCCATTGGATTTTCTCAGAAGTCGATAGGCATGTCAGTGGAGGATAAAGACAATTCCACTTCTTTTCTGGTCTGCTGCATTGTGTTTGTTCATTCCTTCCCGAAGACTCCCAGTGCTGAGTTGAATAGCAATGGTGTCAGGCTTTTCCTTACTGCCCGGTCCCAGGAGGCATTGAGTCTTTCAGCCTGGTGTATGGTGCTGGGAAGTTTTCATTGCTGCCGTTTCCTAGTCCCAGCCATTCTCTTGGATTTCCAGTGTGTGGTGGCTTTAGTGAGGAATGAGTATCCATGTATGCCGAAGGCCTTCTCTGCCTGGATTCTGATAGTGATAAGATTTCTCTTTCTTAATTTGTGAACATGGGAATTACATCGAATGATTTTTCAGATGCTAAACTAGCCTTGCATTCCTGAAATCAGCATCTGTGGGTCATGAAACAGCAATAAAGGAAAGAATGTTTGTATCTATGTATCTGCAAGGAATATCTGTAGTTTTATTTTACCTAATTTTAGCATCAAGATAAAGCTGGACTCAGGATGCATATGAGAATATTCCTTCATTCTTTTCTCTAGATGAGTTCATGAAAAATCAGTGTATTTCTTTATTAAGCCCTTAGTAGAATTTTCCAGTTGTAAATCTGGACCTCATGTGTCTTTGTGCAAAGGCTGTCCCCATATTTGGTTTCTTTAAGAACATGTAATAAAGAATAGTCTAGTCATCCATTTCTACTCTGGTCAACTTTGGTAATGTCTTTCAAAGAATGCATTCTGTTGCATAAATTTCAAAGGATGCATAAGTTGCCAAATCCAATGACATAAAACTTTTCATGACATTCTCTTCTTTCCTTTTAATATCATAGAATCTGTAGTGGTGTTACTGTATTCATTCCTGTATTGATAATCCATGTCTCCTCTCAGCATTTCTGCTCATTCTGGCTGGAGACTTGTTAATTCTATTGAACTGCTTGAAGAACCAGCTTGGGTTGCATTGATTTTTCTCAATTGATTTTCTGTTTTCTATTTCATTGATTTCCACTTTGCTGTTCATTATTTACTCCTCTACTTTCCTTTAGATTTCAATTCTTCTCCTAGTTTCTTAAAGCAGAAGCAGAAATCACATATTTGAGTACTGTTTCCTCTAATGGAATTTAATACCACGAATGTCCCTGTTGGTAGTGCCTGAGTGATTGATGCCTCATAGACCTTTATATATTGTGCTTTTATTTTCACTTCAAAATAATTTCTAACTTCCAATTCAATTTCTTCTTTGATCTGGGAGTTATTTGGAAATGTCTTGTTCAGTTTCTAAATATTCGGAGATGGTCCAGATAGATGCCTGATTTCATTTCATCACTGCCAGAGAACATACTTTGTGACTTCAATTCTTTTAAAGCTGGGGAAATGGTCCGTATTGATGAATATTCAGTGTGTACTTGAAAAGGATGCATATTCTACCACTGTTGGGGCAGCGGTTCTGCAAACATTAACTAGGTCATTTGTTCGTTAGTACCTCTCCAGCCTTCTGTTGCTGTGGCTGGTTTTTCTGTTTCTTTTTTGTATTGTTCAATGAGAAAGAGTTGAAATATCCGACAGCCATTGTGGATTTGTCTGTTTGCATTCACGTCTGTCATATCTGACTTCATGAATCTTAGGGCTCTGTAGTTGGGCACATACTTTAGGATTCTTATGCCTTCTGCCTGGACTGGCCCTTTTTACTTAGAAGGTGACTTTTATAACTTCCCGTCGTTCTGATATTAATGAAGCACTGTGGCTTTCTCTGTGTAAAGTGATGTACCTTTTTCTCTACTTTCAATCCTGTCCTGTTCACTTCTGGATACTTAAGGTGATCTTTTGTAAATGCTTGCCTTTTTCCCATCCTGGCAATGACTGGCTTTTATTGAATCCACTTAATGGGACGATTAGTATGCTTAAGCTGATGTCCTCTATCTTCTATTAGTTCCCACTGCTCTTTGTTCTACTCCTCTCTCTTCCTGCCCTCTCTTGAATCAATTCATTGATGACTTTTATGGGTCCCTTATTTTTAATAGATGCTATTTTTAAAGATCACATAAAAATTGAGCCAAAAGTAAAGAGGTCTGGTCATCCCCCCCGCCCAATACAGAGAGTGTCTTCAGTTCCCAGCATCCCGTCCTAGAATGGAGTATCTGTCACAGCCAGAGAGCCCATGCTGGGACAGTAGCTTCACCCTCTGCCCACTCTTTTCACAAGAGCTCACTCCCAGTGTTGTATGTTCAACATACACTTGTATGTTCAACATAATACACTTGCTCAAGTGTATTATGACACAAATCTACCACAGAGCCTCACAACAGAATAGTCTGGTTGCCCCCAAACCCTTATGTGCTCTGCCTGCTCATCTTTCCTCTCTTACTCTCTGGTCTCACCCATTATAGGATGTCCTATAGCCGTTTAGAATGGTTCATTTCATCTAGTGATATCTAAGGTCCCCCTGCAGCATGCCCTCGTTCCTCAATAGCTCATTTCCATTTGGTGCTGAATAGTGCCCCATCTACCTGTTCATCCACTGGAGGACATTGTAGCTGCCTTTCTGTTTTAGCAGTTGTAGATTAAGTTACTGTGGTGAATAACTACCTGTTGCTCTGACAAAGTGCCTAAAAACATCAAGAAGGAAAAGCTTATATTGGATTATAGTTTTCAGTCCATGGTCAGCTGGCTTGACCTCTTTTTAGCCTGAGTCAAGGCCAAGCCTCCATGACAGAGAGATTTGGTGGGCAAGAGCCACCCACCTCGTGGTAAGCAGGAAGCAGACAGGGGAAGGGGCCAGGAACAAAACAGCCTTCCAGTGTGTGTTCCAAGTGACCTGCATCCTACAACTGGCCTCACCTTCTAGAGTTTCCACCATCTCCCAATAGCACCACCTGCTGGGAGCCACACACAGCACACGTGGGGTCAAACCAGAGCCAAATCAAAACCCCTACTATAACGTCCGTGTGGCGGTTTCTACATGGACCTAAGTTTTCCAGGTCATTTGGGCAACAACAAGGAGCATGCTGGCCAGATCCTACGATAGGAGTATTTTCAGTTTTTTGACCTCCACAGTGGCAGAACCATGTCACATCCCCCCTAGTAACAATTGATCTATCTCCTGCTCTTGGAGATCCTCGCCATATTTGGTAGCATTAGTGTGTGAGATCTTTGTCTTAGTAGCAAATCTGTGATGGTAGCTCATTGCTGTTTAAGTTTTCAACTCCATAGTGACATGTGACATTGAGCAGCTTCTCATGCTGCCTTCTCTACTCTGGTGGGGATGTCTTCTCAGGTCTATGGCCTGATTCTTATGTCAAGTCATTGGTTTTATTATTGAGTCTTTAGACCTCTTTGTCTATTTTGAACGGCATCCTTGACTTGATGAGTCTTTGGAAATTATTTGTGTCCAGCCTGTGGCTTGTCTCCCCAATGTCCAGACAGTGTAAGCTTTCGTCTTTATTAAAAAATATTCACCTTAACAGTTCATTTATGGCTCAGGTCTTAGATACTATTGTGACACAACTGTTGCTCAAGTGTCATTTGCAGCACACCTCTGCTGTCTAGAATTTTCTCCTGTGCTATCTTATGGGTGTTAAATAGTTTTGCATTTTACAGTAGGTTAGTGATCTATTTTGAGGGCAGCTTTGTGAGGTATCTAAGTCTGCATGTAAATCACTCTCTTTGTATGTGTTATGTGTTCTCACAGCACTTGTTGAAAAGGCTACCATTGTTTTGATTTTATTTCATTGCCTTTTCTCTTTGCCAGAGGCCAAGTCTATATATGCATTAGTGTATTTCTGAGCTCCCTGCTCGGTTCCATTGATCTTTTTCTGCATTCTTTCACTAGCACACATTGACGTGGTTGCTGTAGTGTTACATAGCAGGTCTTGAACTTTGGATAGTACCAGCTCTCTGGCTTTGTTCTTCTTCTGCAATGGGACAGCTATTCTGAGGTCCCTTTCTTCTTCCTGTATACCTTAGAGCCAGCATCTCAATGTCCACATCAGAACCTGCTGTGATTTTGTTTGTGGTTGCATTGACTCTATAGATCCAGTTGGAAAGGATCAACACATTGACCACCCCAAGCCTTCCTATCTACCAGCATGGGATGTCTCTCCATTTACTTTGCTCCTTTTTTATTGTTTTCAGCAGAGTTTTGTAGTTTTCCTTATGATGTCAATCTTGTACATCCTGTTAGAGTTAGGGTCCAACATCTCATTTTAGTGAGGATTTTAATGTTCTTGTGTTTCTGATTTCAACCTCTGCTTGCTCATTGCTGGTCTATAGGCAAGTCTAACTTTTATGCATTAATCATGTATCTTGGAGAGTTTCAACTATGGTTGATAGGTCCCAGGGTTGTTGAGTTTTTTGTTTGTTTGTTTTGAGGGGAGAGGCTGAGAGGAGAGTTGAAGGGATTGATTCTTTTAGATTTCCTAAATAGACAACTAAGTTGTATTTGTCAGGGTTCTCTAAAGGAACAGAACTGATAGAATGACAGACTTATTAGATTAGCTTATGGGATGCAATCTGGGTAAGTCCAGTAATGGCTGCCTCATGTCAGAATGATGGATGTCTCAGTAGTCCCAATCTGGTGCTGGAGTCCTGGGGAGCTGCTGGTCTTTAGTCTACTTTGAAATCCCAAAGAAATTGGTTCTAATACAGGCAAAGGAATGCGGCAGCAACAGCGTAGATGGAGTTGCCATCAAGAGTAAGGGCAAGCAGGCAAAGAGCCTAGTTTTCTTCTTCTGTGTCCCTTTATGGGGCTGCCACCAGAGGTGCTGCCCACATTTAAGTTGGGTCTTCCTACTTCAAATCAACCTATGAAGAAAATCGCTTACAGGAGTGGCCCGTAGCTTGGTTTTAGTTGACTCCAGTCAAGTTGACACCCCAAATTAGCCATTAGAAATGTCAACTATGAACAAAGACCGTCTCCTTTGTTGACTTAATAGTGATGATTATTTGGTTATTTCTAACGATCACTTTGTAAATTAGAATACAACCCATAACTTACCACAGTCTGTCTTGAAGTAGCATCATGTAAGTACACATACACTCTAAAAATCTTAACATAAGATAGTTCTAACCCTTCCCTGTGGGCCCTAATACTGTTGTTGTCTAGAACTCTATTTATATACATGCAGTAAGTCCCACATAAATGTTATTAACTTAAATATTTCAGTTGTAAGAGGTCTTATGTATTTGTTCAGGTAGTTAGCATTTCCTGCTAGTCTCTCACCAGATCCTAGACTTCACTTTTCCCTTGCTGGCTGTGGGTGAGGACATCCTCATGCCCCCGAGACATAGTAGGTTACTTAGAAATAATTAAATCCTTTCAGATACTGCTTTAAGATGTTTTCTTAAAGCAGGATCAGGGTAGCACATAGTTGAGGACCACTTGCTCAGCTCTGAACATAAGAGCTCTCCAAGCATGCTATCCAGTGCATCAAGCTGCTGCGTTGCTGCCTGAGTTCTAGGAGCAAATGCTGCTCCTCAGTCCATGCACCCTTAGCCCTCTTCCCTGTAATCCTCTTGCCTGCATCCTTGACCACTTTCAGACAGATCTCTATGGTTCCTTCCCGCTCCCCATCCCATAATCTGTCCCATTTGTTCCTGTTCCCCCGTGACCCTGTGTGTGGCCTCACTGTTTTCTATGCCTGTGGAATGGGAAACACACCTCATCTATTTATATCCTGTCTCTCGTTGTTCTTTTCTGCCTAGTGGTCAGAGTCATGGGAACCATATTTCACATGTGTATTTCATCTGTTCTGGGCCTGTGCTTTGTTGGTTCCCGAGGAGAGCAAGTATGGCCTGTTTCTCCATCTTGGCTAGAAGCATGCTGTTTGCTCTGCTCTGGTTTTGTTTTACAATATATGCATTGAAGCATGATCCTAATTAGTCTTAACAATAAAACCCTAGTCAGATATCCAGAGTGAAAACTGAAGATCAGAGAAGCAGTCACTACACCAGAGACTTCTTACCTCTATGAATCTTCAGACCGAATTGGGGGGGGGGCAAGATCCTGTTTCCATCCACCTTATATTCCTGTCTCCACATCCCTAGTGCTGGGATGAAAGGCATGCACCACCACTGCCTGGCTCCTAGACTGGTTCAATCTCATGTAGCCCAGGGTGGCTTTGAACTCCTGATCTTCCTGCTTCTTCCTCCCAAGTACTGGGATTAAAGGCGTGTGCCACCACTGCCTAGCCACTGCCTAGCCTCTATGGCTAACTAGTGGCTAGCTCTGCCCTCTGATCTCCAGGCAAGCTTTATTTGTCAGAACACAAACAAAATATCATATGACGACGATGCATAATATGAAAAGTATCATGGCCACGCTGAGTGTCCATCTAGGAAATCCCCCTTGTTGGGGAAAAACATTCACTTATTCCTTCGCTCATTGAGGAAAATTTCTACAGGGCCGTAGGATGACAAAGTAGGTCGATGGTCACACTGTTCCCACTGGGGCCTGTTTGGATCCAGAACTAAGGAATTCAAACAGATGTCTTGAGTAAACTTAAGAAAAATAAAGCACCTGACATCTGCCAGCCCCTGCTCATGTCACCTCTAAGGGATTTGTGTTCCAGTAGAAGTGGATAGGAGGCAGTCAGATGTGTAACTGTGTTAAATGCTGAATGAGCAGTTATGGAAGGGCAGACTGTGTTGAATGTGACCATGCCTCAGGAAAAGAGCACTCTCCAGGGATGGCCACTGTAAATGAAGCTTGAAAGGTGATCAGGAGGCTGAGGAAGGTCATGGATGTCAGAAATCAGCCCAGAGTGGAAAGGCTGCATTCTGGGCTGGGCCAGGGACCAGGTCGAGGGGAGGCTCCATGAAGATCACAGAGAGGCAAAGCTGTCTTACAGGAGCCAATGGGTTAAAGGCACAGCCCAGCTCCATCAATCGGCAGCTGAGGAGAAACAGTTCTCTTGTCATTGGATTCCTGTGAGGAGCTTTGTTTAGAGTGGTTTCCCTAATAAAATTTATAGTTACTTTGGTTGTCCGGAGAGCCCAATGAAGCCAAGCTCTTGAAGCCCAGGTTTTTTCTGTATGCGAGTGCAAGCACGCATACACAAGCAGATGATGGAACCTGCAGCTTCTAAGCCCTCAGAAGGCCCTGTGATGGCCAGGAGCAGGACACAGCTATAAATGGAGGCTACAGAGCCTCTGTGCCCAGCTGGCTGGAGATTTGGTAGCCAAGTGGTGATTTCTCGGATCAGCTGCTGTGTAGAAACCTACCTCAGACACATGTGCAGCGTGAGGCCTCTCTCCTTTGCCTTCTGTCCTTTTCAGGTCTGGTCACCTTCTCCTTGGGTCACAGAGGACAGATTTGTCCACCTCGACCTCAGGTTCCTGGGTTTATCAGATGTGTTTATCTGATCCAAAGAGGCTTGGAGTAGAGAGACACCACCTGTCCCCTAGCAGCCCTTTCCCTGAAGAGGATTACGTGGCTCCTGCTGAGTCTACCCATCTTTGTCTTCTCGTCCTTGGGATGAAGTTTCAGGGCTGGCTGACTAGAACCCAGGACCAGATGAGAAGGGAGCCGCCTGTCCGGTCCCATACATGGTCCGAGGTACTCTCAGCAAGACGGGCAGAGCTGAATGTAAATGGAGGACATGGAGGGGGCATCACAAAAGCAGGGTCCATTACAGCCTCAGTGCCAGGACAGGAGGGACAGGAAACCATGGGAGAGAACGATTGTCTGGCCGAGGGTCAGGCAGGCCTCTAAAGAACCCAGCACTGCAGGGATATGGGCAAAGAAGGAAGAGATATAAGGAAGGAGGCATGACCCAGCATGCAGGACTTGAGCCCTGGCCAGCCTGCATCTGCACTGGGGACACACTTGTGGCTGGCCCTTGGGAAGCCTAGGTTTACACCATGTCCTAAGCCAGTCTGCATCCCTCCCTCATGAAGTGGCCCTGGTCCCTCGACTTCATAGTGACCTGGAAGAACGGCTATTAACTTCCAGCCCTGTCCAGCCCAGACCAGAAGCCCTCTTCTGAGAGATTCTGGGAAAAGCAAACCTATCAGCTAATGAAAAGATGAAACATTTACAGGAATAGGGAGTCAAAGGAAATGAATAATGGCTTTCTAGTTCTGGAGCCCCAGCTACCAAATTTCTAGTTTTGTTTGCTGTTCTAAGAGCCACAAGCCAAGGAAAGCTCTTGCAGGGACCCCAGTCACCTTTAGACTTCCTCCAATAAAGACAGGAAGAGCCTGAGATCCTCCCACCCATCCATCTCTCTTGTGGCTTGGCCTTGTGGTCTACCTGTCTGTCTCTGTCTCTGTCTTTCCCTCCCTCCCTCGTCCCTCCCTCCGTCCCTCCCTCCCTTTCTCTCTCCCTCTCTCTTCCTCCTTCCCTTCCTCTCTCTCTCTCTCTCTCTCTCTCTCTCTCTCTCTCTCTCTCTCTCTCTAAGTCTGTGTGTCTGAACTAGGCCCCATTCTCCGTACCCTATCCTGTGACCTGGATGTGCCTCCTGGGCCCACATAGGCATTGGACATTCTCAGGCAGCATCCCACGGTCCCTCCTGACAACCTTCACCCGCCTTGTCACCAAGCATTGCTGTGAGGGAACCCCATTTGCTGTTCTGGGACTTTCAGACATTGCCGTCTGGGTGTTCTCTGCGGTGTTCTGGGCGTGGGCCAGGAGCTGAGTCAGCTCCCCAGTGTTATCTGTGCTCACCCATGGGAGACTGCTCCTTTCCTAAGCTGTGAATTCTGTCAGGGATGAAGTATTAAAGAGAGGAGAAATAAGACATCTCAGAGGTGGGAGCAGCCACAATGGGGAGAGACAGCTGCTGTCATCACGTAGCTCTGTCTAGGGACCTGAATGTCATGGTGATCTCTGAGGTCTACCCACAGGGAAGGGCCTGCTCCATCACCTCCCTCAGTACTTGGGGCTATCTGCTTATGTAGGTCTCTGATCCTCATTGCGTACAGTCTGATAAATCACCTGCTTTTAGGAAGAGGGGCAATGCTGGGGAGATCTGGCTTTGGGCCAAGACATGGTGTAGTGACCTGAGCCTGTGAGCCATAAGGCTGCGCGGCAGAACCATGCAGAGATACACCGAGGCTCCCCTTTGGCTCTGGAGACTCTGGATGTCATCGGGGACACAGGCAAGAGATACTAAGCAGGGTGGTAGGGATGGTCATGGGAGAGCCCTATGGGCAGAGACCTGGGGGCCTATGACAGGGTGTGGACAGTATCCTGAGTGTGGGGCTCAGGAGGCAGCCATCAAGAAGGGGGAGTGACAGGATCTGGGGTGTCAGCTCAGTAACAACCTGGCCCAGGCTGTCTCGTCTTTCCTCATACCAAACCTCCCTCTGAGTTCCTGAGAGCCGCCGCCGCCGCCGCTACATTGATGTCCCCATGCTCGTACATTCCTAGTGCTGTGTCTTGTCCTAGGCAGGGACTGGTCTGCCCCCTTAGACCCTGAAGGGCATAGAGGTTGCTCTGGGAAAAAAAAACACACCCTTCGCTTCTTCTGAGGCAAGGAATGGTGGGCACACCCCAGTGCCCAGCTGGGTGGGCACCTACAGCTGGTCACTGAGCTCTGGGCTTTCGTTTCCTGTTCTGTGAAGTGGATAGTGCTAGGCCCGTGAAGGAGTAGGACAGCCTCTCCCACAACACCAACCCCCAGTGCTCTGCTGGGGCCTCTTCTTTTCTGTCATGGCTTCTCATGCCCACGTGCCAACCTGTCTTTGGTGTGCTCACCTGGCATGAGGGCACACAGGTGGCACTCACTAGTACACACACACACACACACACACACACACACACACACACACGTACACACTCACATGCACTATTTGGCTTGATAAACGATACCTTTCCATTTGGATCCCAAGTGACTTTATAAGCAGGCTATAAATAGCCTAGGAGATTGGCAGGACGAATCGATCGCTATTAGCCACGCACCCTTCCCTCCCTCTGGGCCAGGCTACGGAATAATTAAGTTTCCTCTAAAGGGCTGTCACCGTGAGCTGAGTCATCTTCCTGCTCACCCACCCTGGGCAGCTGTCCCAATCTCTGCTGGGAGGAGAAGCTCCCAGCCTGTAGGATGCTGCAGAGGCTCAGCAATAGGGCTGCAGGCCATGGCCCAAAGGCATGGGGCCTGGGTCTGGACATCTGCAGGAGTCTAATAGCCTGAGGAACTTGCTGCAAATGGCCCCCTCTGTGTCCAGGGGACTGTGGAGCTGTCAGGGTTCCCACTGGAGTCCCTGTGCCCACTGCTCTGCCTGCTACCTAGAGATACTCTTCCAGTATATGCTGGATTAATGTATTTTGTATATTTATCTTTTAAAAATTAATACTTTCACTAACAAAATAACATTATGAAAGTATCTCATCCTCTCCTTAAAATATAGAAGATACTTTAAATATTTGTCCTTACCCCCTCCCCCAGAGGTATGACAGTATCTTTTTCTTTAACTTTGAGCTTTTAGGTATTTATCACTTTATTTAATTGTAACTTTAGCTTAATTTTTATTTTTGAAATTAATACATGCAAGCACATTATAGAATATAATCTATCTGCTCAGGCAACTGCACAGACCTCTATTCTCTCTCAGTGCTGGAGACCAGATGTTATGGTCAAGGTGTCCTCACATGGTTTTGTGTGTGTGTGTGTGTGTGTGTGTGTGTGTGTGTGTGTGTGTGTGTGCATCCTGTTTTCCTCCTCTCAGAAGGGCAGCAGGTCACACAAGACCTGCCTGCTCAGGGCCTTATTGTGCTATAATGACTGGTGTCTTTTAAACCCCCACCCCGCGCGCGCCTTTATATGTGTGTGTGGGGGGGAGTTAACTGTGCACACAAGTGCCCAGTGCACATGGTGAGTTCAGAGGACAGCCTAGGGATCTGTTCTTTCATCTGCTTTGTTTGGGACGAGGTCTCTTGTTTTCTGCTGTGCACACCAGGCTAGCTGGCTTCCAGGATTTCTCCTGTCTCCACCTCCCATCTCCTCTTTGGAGGGCTAGGATTACAAATGTACGCGCCACAGCATCAGGCTTTATGTGAGTTCTGGGAATTAGAACTTGGTCCTCAAGCCTGTAAAGACACATTTGGAAGCCCCACCCTAGGCACTGCCTCTTCTCAGATACTCAGGGTTAAAGTTTCAGCAGATGAATCTGGAAGACATAGTCCCATCCCCCTGTAGATATTAGTGAATATTTACTATTAATAACACAGATTAGAGGGAGCTAACCCCTGCTGTCAAATTAACCTCTGGTTATTGTAGGGAAAAAATTGTCATAAAATGAAGAAGTAGCATCTTTAGCAATCCCCATTGTCCAAGGCAGTGGCTATTAAGGAGTAGGTATGTGGCTATAGGCTCTCTACTGGACAGGTATCTTAAGGCAAATACTGTCTGTCACCTACGCTAACTCGCTGTATGTACTCACCGTATGTTGTCATGTTCCTGCATGCTGAGGGCATATCTAAGTCAGAGTCTGTAATGGCTATGTAGTATTCTGCTACACTAATGCTCCATGATTTATTCAGCCCACCCTGCAGTGCTCTGTACTGTGGGGTAGTTTCTAGACTCTCCATGTTATAACTAGAGGCAGCCCACATTACTAACCTTCCAGGAGTGAAATTGCCAAGTCAAAGGCCATTTGCGGCTCTCCTTATTTGGAGACCAGCCTCCATGAATCTTCCAACCCTTAGTCTCCCGGCAGCCATGTGTGAAAACTTGCGTCCCCCTGACTCTTGCCGGCGACAGCTTTTATTTCCCTTAAAGCTCTGTGCCCGTCTTCTCGGCCATAAAGGATGGCTCTGAGGCCTTTCTGTGTGTGCTCTTTGATTACTGGACAGGCTTGGCATTTTGCCCCATGCTTACTGGTTGCTTGTGTTTCTTCTTTGTTGAAGTGACCATCAGGCATGTTTATTGTTTCCCTAGTCCCCACCAGAAACCTGAACCCAGCCAGAAAGGCCACTTTGCATTGTTCCAACCCTCTTTTCTACCACTGCACTATGTATGGCTCATCTCTCCTCTATCTGGAATCTTCTGCCCCACCCGAGCCTGTGCTACCACTGCCCAGTTCTCCACTGGTCCCCCTTACACAGACCTGTATCATTTCAGTTCTCCTTTATGTGGGAACCAATCTGGAACAGAACCTGGAGACCTGGGATTTTTTTTCTTTCATTTCCTCCATCTATGCTACTGGTGTCTTGAGCCACAGGAATTGGATGGGTTACCCAAAGCCTTATGAGGAAAGCAAGCCAAACACTCCGTCACCTTTTTGGGTGACTCTGTTAGCCATTGCGTGTCTAAGAATGACTCATCAGTTTCTTCTACTTGTGGCTGTGTCTGGGTTTAGGGATGCCTAGATAGCCAGAAGAGCCTTTGTTCCTTCCCAAGCCACTCTTCCCTCCCCTCTGCCCTTGATCCATGCCCCCGGTCTCCTCATCGCTGTCGGCAACTGGAGGGAGTCTGTGTCTCCTTCCACTCAAGCTCAGGATTTCCAGCTCACCCAGACGATAAAAATGACCAATCTGAGTTACTGCTGCTTTGTAACTGATGCTGTGTCCCCACTTCCTGCTCTGTCTCCATTGCCACCTCCTCACCAAGACCTTTCCTAATGCCCTCTAAGAACAGTCCCTCACTTCTAACCTTCACTGGACTGGTTGCCGTCTACCATGTGTGCATACACACATATGCATGTGAGCATATGTACATTCATGTGTCTGTTCACTCATTTGCTGATGTCTTCCATCAGAAGTAAACTCATGAGAGCCAACGACTTCATTTTCTTCTTAATACTGAGGGACTTCTGTGTCTGGCATGTGATAGCTGTTCAGTGAGCATTGCTGCATATGTGAGTGAGTGAGTGAATTAAAGAATGGATGGAGGGGCTGGAGAGGTGGCTCAGAGGTTAAGAGCACTGACTGCGCTTCCAAAGGTCCTGAGTTCAATTCCCAGCAACCACCTGGTGGCTCACAACCATCTGTAATAGGATCTGAAGCTCTCTCTGGCATGCATGCAGACAGAGCACTCATACCTAAAAAAATACATAAATGAATAAAATTTTTAAAAAATAGATGGAGAAACCCCAAGTGCTCTCTCACAGAAGAGAAGCCCAGGTCTCTGTGACTCCATAAAGGTGTTTTACTTCCTTGCATAAGTCCAGTAGCTTTTCCATTCTTCCCAAAGACTAAGCTGTGATAATGAAGAACAGTGAGCTTTCTCTACACTCAGAGCTTCATTGGAGTCTCAGCCCTGCCCTGTGGCTTGCATCAGTTTCCCCGATTTCTTTCCTCTGGATAGCTTGGCTTATGGTTTATTAGGAGTGAAGAAAGGGGATGTTTAGAAGCCTGTGCTGTATCTAGTACATATCAGGGCCACATTCAAGCCCTAGGGAAGACCATTCTCTCCCCTACTTAGTGGCAGAATGGAGAGTTTTCAGCCAGTCCCATGCTTGAGAATGCATACTCTTCTTTCGGGAATGTGGGAGGTATTAGCCCCGCCTACCTCTAACAATGCCCTCCCTGCCTCACACCTTCTGCATGTGTAGATGCTGCACATGGCTGTGATCACCCCATCTCTGGAGCCTGGAGCTGTGGGGGTGAAAGGAGAGAGGTCAGAGGTCCCTCCACAGGGTCTCTGCCATCCCTTTCCTGAGCACTTGTGCTTTGCTGGGGCAGAAGGTGACTCTGGAGATGATTAAATTATTGAAAAGAACAGACTGTTTTCCAGAACCTCATTTGCATAACAGCTATAACATGCGGATGGCAAGCTGTTCTTGGTTCTCAAAGCAAAGCTCTCTCGGGCTCCTGTGCTGCCTTAGAAGTACCTCTGAGGTACCCTTCAGCCAGGTCTCAGGCAGCCCCCAAAGTGGGGTCTTCTTCCCTCCACTGATCAGCCACCCCCTGCATGGCAGAGTGCCTTGGTCACATTTTCAGGGAACTAATGTGTCTGTGTCCTGAGGCTGCCATGGCAAATGTCATCTGTTTGTTGGCTTACACACAGAAGTGCCTGCTCTCCTAGTCTGTAGGCTGGAAGTTCAAGAACAAGGTGTTGGCAAGGTGAATGTCTTCTTGGAGCTTCAAGAGAGAATCTGCGTAGGCCTTTAACTAGCGTCAGCTGGAGAAGCAGGTAGAACCCAGAGACTTGGGTTGTCTGAAGACTGTTGACTTAGTGCTACAAAGATGAGAAACAACACCATGTCACCAAGGATAGGGTGTCCAGCCAGACTTGTCTGTAGAGGGAGTCTGAGTGAGGAGCAAATGATCAGTGAATCTGTATGACAGTCTGGGCACTGTATTCGCAGAGTGACAGCACATGAAAAGGCACTGAAGTGTACTGAGACACATGCTGCCCTTGGGTTGTGGGAGGACCCAAGGGTAGAGTGGCGTCTGTGGAGCCTGCAAAGCTCTGGTTTCACTCTACACAAACTGGAAAGCCACTGAAGGTTTGTAAGCAGAACCAGGACATGCTCCACTATGAGGAAGAAGGCAGCACCTCAGGTGGCAGGGAAGACAAGGGTGGTACCACCACCCAGCTCTCCTGGAGCAGCAGGAATGAGAACAGAGAAGCATAGAGGAGCCCCTCTGTCACTGGGCCATCTTTTATATATTAACATTTGTATTTACCTTTTGAGAATTTTCTACAATGTATTTTGATCATATCCTTTTCCCTCAATCAACTCCTCCCAGATCCTCCCCCACCTCTCTACCTACCCAACTTCATGTTCTTTCTCTTAAAAAAAATGGAGTTCAATTTGGTGTTGGCCAACCACCTATGAGCATGGGGCCTGTTCTGGAGTGTGGTTGATACATCCAGTGTCACTCACTAAAGAGAGCTGATGTTTTTCTCTTCCAGCAGCTATCATTTATAAAAAGCTTCTTGGCTAGGGGTGGGACTTTATGCCCACTTCCCCTTCTGCGTCTGGGATTTTATCTGGCTTGAGCAGTGTCACGATCTCTGAGTTCACATGTGCTTCTGCCCTGTTGGGTGTGGAAAACACTTTCCTTTAAATCATCAGCCACCACTGGCTCTTCCAGTCTCTCTGCCCCCTCTTCCGCATGGATATCTAAGCTTGGAGGGAAAGGGTTTGATATAGACATCCCATTTAGGACTGAGCATTCCAAACTTGCTTATGCTCTTTACATTGACCAGTTGTGGCTTTCTGTGTTTATTGTCACCTGCTGCAAAGAGAATCTTCTGGGATGAGTGTTGAGCAATGCACTGATCTGTGGGTATAGCAACAAGTCATCAGTTCTTTTATTGCCATCTTCTTTTAGCAGAATAATAGTAATGGTTCTCTCCCATGTCCCATGACCCATTTAGCCTCAAGGTCTTGACCTCATTGACAGTATCAGGTATGGGTTCCATCTCAAGCAACAAGCCTTAAATCCAATTTAAAAACTGGTTGGTTATTCCCATAATATTTGTGCCACCATTGCATAGATGGACTTGCCCTGAGGGCAGATTGTTATTCAGGCTCACAGATGAGATTATTATTTTTCTCCTCCAGCAGTGTGTATAGTACCTTCAGGCATTGTGAATGCTGACCAGTAGGAGTTAAGCTTCCAGGCAAGTACCAGCTAGATTTCTCCATGTTCTATGACTCAACTATGTGGTGTCTTCAGCAATAGGATCTTGATGTCAAGTTGTAGAGGGTAATCAATAGCATTGGCAATAGCCTATAATTTGGGAGGTTCTCTAGTACCCCACTGGCCAACAACTCAAAAAGATGTTACCCATTCCTGGTACTGGGACTTTTTATTTGGTAGCATATGCATAGTTGGGATATTGGCCTCCATTATATGGGTCCTCTTGATAGGCAGAGGAATAGCGGATGGGTAGAGGTGGTCTAGTTAGATATGCTCCTTCTATGGGGATGCCAGGTAGGTGGCTGAATGGGTTCTCTGTGAAGAACTGGGGCTCCGTGTGGAGAACTGAGCCTCTGTGTGGATAGCTAGGTCTCTGTTAAAATAGCTGGGTCCCAGAATGAAGGTTCTGGAAAGAATGGGTGGTCCATTTCCAGGCCTCACAGGTAAGGACTGAGGAACTGAGCATTGTGGAAATGGCAATGTTGTCTTGTCCATGAGCCTGGTGGGGTTCCAAGAGTGGGTGGAAGGAGGCAAATCTTGGACTGGCTGAGAATGGTGGGTGAAAGAGCCAAACCAGGTTGGCCAGAATGGGCAAAGTTTCCCAGGTGCTGCCCCTGGGACTTTAGCCTTACTGCAAGAATCCAGTGAACACGAAGCAGGGTTGATTTTGTTTGTTTTGAATCCACTGTCCAGCACATAGGAGGGTCAGTTGTAGGAGTGAAGCTGTGTAACATTGGGAATAGCCCCAGGGACCAGACTATGAAAACAGTGAGATAAACCCTGTCTCTGTGTGTGTGTGTGCACATACATACATACATACCCGCATGAACCATCTCACACCAATATCAGCTAATTCCAATTCCCATTTCTCTACAGGCATGTCCATCTCTCTCCATGGTATTTGTCCTAGCTGCAGGTGACAAACCCAGTGTAACATGGTCCCTGTAGCTACTCCCAATCCTGAGGTCTAATCACTTGTCCCCTTCCAAATGTAGAAAGACAAAAAGTGGCCTTGAGACCCACATGATGGGGATGCAAGCCCCATCACATCTTCATAGCAACCCTCAGTCCTGGTGAAGATTCCTGACTCACTAAAGGACAGATAGTTAACAATGGTCGATGGCAGGCTTAATATGGCAAGCAAGTGAAAGTACCACCAACTCCCTTGGGAATCATGGAGAATCTGAGGCATAAGGAAGGCTTGTGGTAGTGATATTTGTGGATCCATAACTAAGAGTATAAAAGAGTTCTGCAGGTTCTAGAAGCTTTCCATCCTGAGAAAAGAAAGGACAGACTGTGGCAAAATGAAGACATGCAAACAAGTCTACAGGATGGATTGAGGACGGATGGATAGATGGAATAATAAATGAGTAAGGATAGAAAATAGATGAATGATAGGTGGATTAAGGATGACTAAGTTATAGATGGGTAATTGATGATGTGTGAATGAATGATGGTAGGTTGATGGATTGGTGATTTGTAGGTGGATGATGGATGGATGGATACTGGCTAGCTGGATAGATAGATGAGGATAGATGGATGGAAGGATAGTTGATGGCCACATATTGTTATACATCCCCAGCTCTCAGTGGAAGGCTAAGACAGGAGGATTTCAAGTTCAAGACTAGCTGGGCTGTATTTCAGGGGGGATGAGGGAATAGATGGATAGTAGTTAGCTTGGTGATCTGTAGTCTAGTGTTCTTTGAGATACTATCCAAACTTTTGTTCTGTTGTTGCAGTGAAGGTAGTTAGGTAAAAAGAAATTGTATGGGTCTCCCTAACTGGCAATACCACAAAGCTGAGGTTCCCCAATCTGGCTTCCCATGGCTCTGAGCAGTATTAGAAGTGATTCTTGGAGCTGCTCATAGTTTATACAGCTTCTGAAAAGTCAGATTTGCTTACAGGTCAAGGTTAAGTTCAATCCTAGCTTCTGAAGGCTTGGTCTCTGGGTATCCCTAGCTTCTAGAGACCTGGAAAGAGGCATTTTCTTCAGAGCTGGCCTCTGAGCCTGTTGTGGAGCAGTGCCCTTAACTTTCCAGACTATGCCTGACAGAACGGGGCCAGAGGTTTCAGACACAAGCCAGGTCAGCTGACTGCATTAACCACTGTGACCTTTCTCCTGGGCTCATTTTAGATGGCATATTGATCTGCTGGAACCAGGAGCAGCCTAGCTGTTGCCCAGGATGACCCCACACCCTGTGTTTGTGGAGGAATACTGTCTTGATCTTTCATATTTTATTTTAGTGAGTGGACCTAAGCATGTGGACTTTTGTTAGGCCTGTGCTTGATATGGGCATGACAGAGCCCAGGATGCATGAGAGAGGTTCAGCCTGAAGGTTGGAGACCATATATATAATATATACATACAATGGGTTGGATGAAGTCAGGTGGACACAGGGGGCTAAAATAACAAGCAGGATGTATGTCCTGACCCAAGCCTAGAGGTTAGCAGTGGGTCTCACTAGATTATGCCAGGGTATTGTGTTTATGTTCTAGACTATATTTAGAAGGGTGCATGCAGAGGAAACTCTAGTATACTGGCAGGTTAGGTCCTGGTGCAAGATGTATAGGGTCAGACCAGGCTGGGTGTAAACTGGGTGGAGTGAGATGGGGAGGAGTCCGAGTTCCCTGGCTAGTAGTGGGGGTACAAGTTGGGCTCCATGCCCTAAGGGAGTACGTGGGATGTGCCACTCTTATTTTCAGAGGAGAGTGTGAGGAAGGCGAGCTTGGTTGGTGGAGTGCTTCCCTAGCATGTGTGAGGCCCTTGATCTGATCCCCTACCACCTCATCAAGGCATGGTAGCACTTGCCTATAATTGCAATATGAGGTCATCTACTGCTGGATACTAAGTTAATGGCCAGCCTGGGATCCATTAGGCCCTACCTCAAGGAATGAACAGCAGGGAAAGGGCCTTTGGCTTCTGGGGATGTATAGGGACATCCTGGGCCCTGCCTCTGCCACAGACTAACACCTACATAGCAGAGTCCTGTCCTGCACCTACTGTAGCTGAAAGTTTTCCTATGTTCCACCTGGTCCACAGCCACTCAGACCCAAGTAAACACACAGAGGCTTATATTAATTAAAACTGCTCAGCCATTAGCTCAGGCTTACTACTGACTAGTTCTTATATCTTAAATTAACCCATTTTTATAACTCTATACTTTGCCACGTGGCAGTGTCTCCTGACTCAGCCCTCCTCTTCCCAGAATTCTCCTTGTCTGCTTATCCTACCTATACTTCCTACCTGGCTACTGGCCAATCAGCATTTTATTAAACCAGTGTATAAAAGCATTATCTCACAGCAACCCTTGGTGATGGGTATTTGTAGTATCTTTGGAGTCAGTGGATCCAATGACCACAGTCCCCAGTCAGCATGGGCATTGGGTTGTGGGTGGCCAGAGGCTTTGCACTGAGGAGCCCCGATGCTTCAGAGCTCAGCCTTCACTCTCTGAAATTCATAGGCCAGGATGAGCCTGGAGAGCCTCTGAAAGAGGACTGCACACACACAGCCCTCTTCTTGAACTCCAATTCGCCTTAATTTTAATTTAATTCTCTTTAATCTTTAATGAAAAGTTGTAAAAGTAAATTATTTCCCCAGGAGAGGCAGTGGCTCCTCAGGAGCTGTTCTCGACTTGAGGGTAATTACACATGTGGGTCTCGAGCAACCTCCATGCCAAGGAGTGGCATTCTAGTTTATGAACTAATTAGCTACCTCAATAATTGTTAAAAACACATGCCATTTGGTGGATGGAGTGTGTGGTACCAGCTCCACAGAGCACAGGTCCTGGCAGGGACAAAAAGCCACTGTCTGGTCTCAGATCACTGCAAGCTTGTGCCTCAGGAATTTGGAGGCAACTCCCTGGATTCTCCTGTCCTTCTTACCACCCCTCCACCTCCGAGCCGGTCTTAGACTTCAGAACTCTGACAGAGGCCACCTCCCTAGTAGCAAGGAGCCGCAGAGCATAGATGTAGGAATGGCAGTGTATAACATCACTTTCCCGAGGACCAGGACCACAGCCTCCGAGTCAGACCCTCACTCTGCCTGAAACACCCAGGCCAATGGAATTTACAAGTGAGCAATGGAGGAATGTATGCCCAGGAATGTGCAGGGGGCAATTCTGTATGTGTGTGAGGACTGTGGGTGGGGGTGGAGTTTATGGGAACCAAATTACAGTTACTGGGCACCAATGTTTCTGGTACTGAGTGAGCTTCTTAGCAGATAAAGTGAAAGCATCAGCTACCTGAATCTTATCAGTAAAGAAGAAAATCAGTGCATTTGGTTGACTAGGCACTCAGCCATCAGCTCCATTGGTTTTGGAGAAGATGGGGCTGTTTGTCCTGAATGATTAGAAAGGAGATTTTATGGTAAATCTGCTACTGTTTCCCTCAGAGGACAGCTACTGGGTGGTGTTGAATGGGACACCTCAGTGAGCTCTAATGTCACCTCGCAGGCTTGTTCATTTCCTTTCCTGCCTTTTACCTCATCTATGGATTGATGCCGAGTCCCTCCAAGACCAACCCTGGCTGTCCAGTTTAGGTCCATCCCCTCATCTGAAGTAGGCTGGAGCACCAACCCCCGCCCCCCACCCCCAGCTCTCCCTGCTTTTCCCTGCCTTGTTCCTGAAGACATGCTCTTTATCCCAAAGGTGAATTTTGCTTCTGAACTATATTTAGCAGTCCGCTGTTTTCCAGGGCACTGGAGGCAAAAGAGGGGAGGTGTGTGTGATGCAGGGCTGATGGGCTCCCTAGATCTGTAGCCATGGATGAAAAGTAATTCTTCCAATCCTGGCTGTGGGAGCTCTATGCTAAAGGCGGGTGAACTTAGTGGGGGGTGGCTAGTTGGGCAGGAAACCACAGGTCATTCTCAACCACCACACAGTCCTGGGTCTGCAGGTGTTTGAGCCCCTGGGGGGAACAAGTATGTAGCTCTGCCTTGAGGAGCCCCTACATACTTCCATCCTGCCCTTCCCTGTCCTCCTCACTGCCCACTGAGTGATTCAGGAGGTTGGAGTGTTGGACCTGGGCTTACTGACATGCACCTGTTGGAACCTGTCACTGGACACCACCCTACATAGGAAGACACTTCACTCTCCGGGGCATGGGTAACCCAGCCTCTGGAGATCATGGTTCAGAGCCACTATGAGGGACGATCTGGACAGATGCAGCCATTTTGTCACGTGGCTCCTAAGTGACCTAGTTCTTCTGCTATTTCCCCAGGTGCCCGGCACCTTTACTCCATGCAGACCAGATGGGAAAGAGAGCGATAAACTTGGAATACCATGAGGATCTAGGGCCCTCAGGACTGGGCCCAGCTGGCCTGCTGTGTGACCCTTATTCCCATTTTGCCTATTACTCCTCTCAAGTAGTCTTTGACTTGCCTGGTCCATGCGACTTTCCATCCTAAGACATGGGGACCTGGGGGGCACATAAGACACACAGAGCACCAGGCAGCCTATGAATCTTATGTCTAAGTGCCTTATACCTGTCTCCTGTTCTTTCAGGCTATGGTGCTGCCTATGACCAGCCACCTGGGGCCTGCAGAATGGACCCTGCTAGACCCTGGTCCACTTATTGTCTTCTATTTATAGACCTGGTTTCTGCAGAGCCAGCACCCTGTTCCGGCATTCATGTAGCAGCAGCTGCTGTAGGTGGTACTCTGGGCCAGAGGAATTGAATTGAAGTCTGTCACTCCAGCTGCTGTCAGAGATGGGGGGCAGCTACAGGACTGGGCAGGAGGGGACAGTGGTCCATGGTCCGGCTAATGCTTTTCGGAAAGAGGCACATCAACCCCAGGACAGTTACACTCCAGATTCTCTTGGATGGATTATTCACTCCCGCCCCCCACCAGGGACTTACTGTCTGGGCAGGACCACAGTGGGAACACGCCCTCTACTTGCAAGGCATTTCTAGGTTGTGCTTCCAGTCCTGTCATGTTACTGTTGGGGTTGGGGAGTTAAGCGGTCACAAGTGGCAGGGTGTGTCCAGAAATAATGGGGCCAGGGTTTGAGCTGAGCACTCAGCCCCGCTCATTCTCCAGGGACTTATTGGTCAGGTGACCACCAGGAGAGAGATCAGTTGGGACAGGGGTGGCATGCTGGGGGGATAGCAAGGGCAGTGTGAGGGGTAGAGAACACTGGCTCTGGGCCACAGGGGACTGAAGGGATCAAGGTCAAGGGTCAGCCTCTGTTGGCCGCCAACAGGAAGGCCCACTTGGAGTGGCTCTGAGATGACCCTATGTTGGAATGAGGAGAAAGAGACTTGGAGATCTGCCAGCTGTTGGGAGTAACTCATGTTTAGGATGAACTGATGGGGACCAGGAGGAGTTACCACTAACTAGCCCTTCTGGCACCTCCAGCAGGCCTGGGCCTGCCCTGTGGGAGGAGTACTGTCAAACAGGAGTCTTTTACCAGCTGGTCATCACTAGCAGGGCAACATCATTCAGAGAGGGAAGTGTACAGTGACTCAGAGCATGGGCCCAGCCCTAGAGATCAAAAGACCACCCCGCACACTGTGGTTCAGGGTCCCAGGAAGCCTCTGGCTGGCCTAGAGAAGGAAAGGCAGCACAACACAGGGTTCCATGCCCAGGTATCCCTGCTGCAGTCCCAGAGGTGTCCCCACCTCCCCTCCCCAGGGGTTCTAGTCTGGCTCACTTGACCCCTGCTTGCTCCAGCCACAGGCTTGGATCATGTGGCCTCCCAGATCATCTGCTCAATTCCCCTGGAGCCTGGCCTGAAAGTGTGGACTGGACGAAGGAGGTATTGGGGAGGCTCCAGATCCTAAGCCACCTTACCTCCCTCACAGCAGAGTCAGGCACATCCTGGTGGCATATCTGTCAAGTTCTGCACTGTAGGTTTCTGGCTCTTTCCTGGCAAGTCCAGCTTGTATATTTATGACACACAGCTGGCTTCTCTTGGGTCCTCACTTCTCCCAACAGCCTGTTCAGTGGGGATTGGGCACCAAAGGTGGCCTGCTTCTTGGCTCTGCCAGGCTTCCCTAGCCAGGAAAGCCAGACAGATGCCACTGTGGCTGAGTTGGGGATTAGTGCTGACAGAGCTGCAGGTCTTACGCTGTCACCAGCACGGCCACTGCATTCGTTTTCGTCACGTTTCCTAACATGGGTGCCAGGGAGCAGGACCTCCTCTCTCCTGCAGGCCTATCATGGAAGGTCACTTTTTTCCCCAATCAGTATCCAAGAAGGTGCAGAATTCCTTGTTCCTGGATACCATGGTATAAGAACTGTGAGGACTATGGTGGAGGCAGGAGGCTGGTTGCAGGTGCTTGTCACACACTCGGCAGCTGGTGTGAACTGTCCGGTGCGTGGTCCTGAGTGCTCCCCAGGATGCAGAATAGCCCTGGGTGGATGGGATGGTCAGTTACTCCAAGCCAGGCTAGAGTAGGCAGTCCTTCTGGGGAGTCTCCTGTCTTCTGTGTGTGGATGTGCTAGGATGCTGGAAGAAAGCTGCTAGTCACAACTTGGGAGAGCCTCTCCCTCATTCTTCTCCCCAGGGAGCAGGAACACTCATGCCAGCTTTCAGGACAGGAAGAAGGCTGGGAGTGTCCAAGGTCTCTCCTGACATGATGGGGTAGAGGTGAGGCCAGGATCCCAGCTGGCCTGCCTTGGACTGTGCAGAGTCAGGGCTGGAAAAGGTTAACAGACAGGCAGGAAAGGCTGGAAGATGGGCCACAGCCTTGCCCTGGCTGCCCTGACAGCCCACACAGTCCTCTGCAGAGAGAAGAAAAAAAAAAACACCAAAGAGCTGTAATGAGCCAGCCACCCTTCACTGGTTTGCTTATAATCATTTCTCCCTTTACGGAACCAGCCACCGCCACAACCTCCTCTCCCCATTTCGTTCAAGCAGCTCCAACTGCACCTGGTTGGGCTTACTGCTCAGGAAATAGTTTTGACGACCTAGTCCGTGTGGAGTAGAGAGAAGAGGTGGAGGACTGTTAGGTGCCTTTCTGCATGAGGCCCCATGCCACGTGGAGAAACTCAGGCTGGAGGCAGAAGTCACTGAGCTGCCCTGCAGACTTAGCAGGTGCTATGATGGAAGCCGGGATGGGTCCACCCCACCCCTGAGTCCTTCCAGAGGGGGCATTTCTGGAGCCTGCATACGCAGCTCTCACGCTGTTGCCCACAGTGTCACGCAGCATGACTTTGTATGTTCTCATCATAGCCATTGGTGTTGGCATCTGCTCCACTGCACAAGAGAGAGAACTGGGGCTCAGCAAGGTAGTGACAGTCCTCACAGACAGGAACAGGCACACTCGGGTCCCTTGGA